>NC_143160.1:24687752-24963224 GCF_041381405.1 Jatropha curcas | reverse complement strand
ATTCGATTCTTTCCTATCTTTTGGAAAAAATCCGACATCCTCAATGGTATAATCATCTTAAAGAAATGGTTATAGTGGGAAACAAATATATGATGTAATTCTATTAAGTTTCCACTATTCTTTTACAAAGTATTGATATTTATTTTATATGCTATTCTACTTAGAGGTAAATTAACCTATTAATTAGTGAATATTTATTGATAGAATATATTCATAAGAGAATTAAATATAATTTACTATTATTTTGGTTTATGAACATTATTAAAACTTCTGAAGAGCTTTCTAAAGATTATAATTTCATCAAAGGAGAAATTTGAGATGAAAGAATTTGAAAATACAAAATTTTGTCTCATCCTGAAGAGCAAACATTTTATAAATGGAATTTATTTTCATTAATCAATACATATAATCCAATGATTGAAATGATTGTATATGGATAAAACTCATCCATTAATGAAACTAATTGTGAGGTCATTTAATGAGATAAAGAACTAATTTCAACCTCCAAAAATGATAAAAAAAAACTCCTTAGTTATGAAATACTATATCTTTTTGCAATAATGAAAATATTATGTCCTGAAGTACCATAGTACCATAATGAGTATATATCTTAAGGATCATTATACTCATAATGATTTGATATATGATTTACATTTCTTTATTTATGAAAGACGTCACAATTTATGAAGAAAACCAACAATGTGTTTGATTGAAATTGTTATTTTGATATGCACAAAGTACATACAGTTTGCTTGCATAGAAAATCAGCCCCATAATATTGTAGGAGATAATATTAAAATATATTATATTCCCTCAAGAAATGATACACTTAAGGAAAAGACAATTAGTGATGTCTTCATTGGGAGGAGAAATAAATTTTTAAAACGCAAATAATACTATACTCTTTTTTCTTCACTAGGATATTTTTTTCTCACTGGGTTTTTTTCCTAATAAGATTTTAATGAGGCATACTCTTTGTGTAATGGACATTCAAGGGAGAGTGTTATAAATACTATATTATATAATAGATATCCATTAAGTTTATCAAAGAAATTATTTATCTTCTTCATAAGTTATGTCTTTTGGAATAAAGGGTTATGTATTTTAGAATGAATAATTATATCCTTTAATATGTAATGTTATTTCCTATAGGATGAAGGGTTATATCTTTTAGTGTATAAGGTTATGTCTTTTAGGTTGTCTTTTATATCCTATAAATAGTTCCTTAAACCTATGGATTGGTAATTAAGTGAAATACCCCGAAATTTTATTTTCAAAACTTTAGAATTTTTATTAAATCAAAAACCCGAATTTTTGGATAGTATGGGTTGTTAAGACCGAGCAAGTTTAACTTGAGCCTGAATTTGAATTGGGCCCAAGCCCAATAACAGACTGTCCGGAAATTTTGATGAAATAAAATGGAACTCTACGATATAAACTAATTATCCTAAATTAATTTATTATTATCATTATTTGTTGTACTATTAGAAAGTAAATTGAAGAGATGTTTTATGATCCAACTAAATAATTAGATAAATTAAACCGGACCAAAAAATCAATTAACTATGTTGAAACCAAACGAAATGAGACCAAATCACTGAATCGGACCGAACCGGTTCGAATCGAACCGGACCGGCCCATTTCCTTTCTTTTCTTTTTCTTTCTTTTTCTTTTCTTTTCTTCCTTCTCCTTCTTCAGTAGCGTGACCACCTCCTCCTCCTCCTCCTCCCTCTTCTTCGATCTCCTTCCTCCGGCCACCAAATTCGGCAAATGAATACTCTAAAAACATCTACTCAACGCGAGGAAGAAGATTATAGCGTAGATTTGAATTGAAATTGTGTCTATTTTGAAGGGGAAGAGCTTGAAGTTTTGGACACCCTTTTTCCAGCGATTCACGCCGTTTCAGGCAAGCGGGCTCAAGGTGAGTACCAAATGACTCCTCTCTTCTTCCTCTTTCATTTGATGGCCTCCTCGTCGACTGTAATGGCCGGAATCGGAAAACGCAAAATGGGTATCACCAAACCTTTCCGATCAATTTCCGGCCAAATAGTTCGTACCCACCTTGATTTGAATACATATTAATGATCCTCTCATCGAAACGAATAAAATGATATATTGTTTGTTAATTTTGGTGATGATTTGAATTTCCGGCCACCGTGCACGGCAGTCGGCGGCGGCGGTCCGGTGACCGGACGGCGGCACTCCGGCGAGGCCCCGAGAGACAGAATCCTCTTCTCTTCGCGCTGATCATGGAATCGTCGCCCGATTCCCAATGGGTACGTTCTAAGATTCAATTCTTAATTTTTATATATATAAAGAATTAATTGACTAATGAAATTAATCGAGTTATTAAATAGACTAAATTGAATAACAAGATATTAACTTATTGAATTAACTAAAATAAAATAAAATAAAAAAAAATAAAAAATAAAAAATATATGAACATTTATAGTCTTTTGTAAATAAATTAGATTGATTAGTGTGCGTATTTGGATAGCGAACATGATTTGTTAACTGGTTTAGGACTTTAGAATAAACTAATTGTAAATTAGTTTAGAACATTGTCAAATAAATTACATGATTATTATTATGACTAGGTGATTTGAGGAGAAAGAATAAATTAGAATTAGTTAATTAGTTAATTAGTTAATTAGATAACCATTAGATCAAAACTAGCCGATTGTGCATAAGAGAAGTAAGGCGAATTTTAGTTGGTTAATGGCTAGAATCGAAATTTGATAAATTAAGACTTGGGAGGCCTAGTCATTTTCGATATCGATATAAAAATCGAATTTTAATAGGTAGTAGTTATAATTAGTTATGGCTAAAATATGTTTTAGCTGTTTAACAAATTAGTTACCGTAAAGCTAATAATTTAATTAATAAATGATCTTATATGGATATTATTAGAATTAGTTGGTAAATTTTTAGTTGAGTGTTGATATTGTTGTTATGAAAGGAGGATGGGATTTTAAATTGATTGATTGCCCGACGGATGGGCTGTGTGCATTGATTGAGAAAGAGATAATGATATTGTGATATGTAAGCAGGTAGATAGTCCGATTTTTAGGGGAGGTGCTGCCGAAATTTTGACAGAAACTAGACTAAATTTTAATTAATCACATAATTAATAAGTTTACTTAGAGTAGTTCTATAATTTGATACATAATAAATCTGGTGCTCTGATTATTTATTATCTTTATTATAGATTTCATTATTTACATATTTACTTATTTATTTTCATCCTTATTGTTATTATCGTTATTTATTTTATTATTGTTGTTTATTGTCAATACTATTATTTATTTATTTATTTGCATTGATTTTGGATGTTTAATTGCGCATTGCATTACAATGTCTAATCGATCAATATGTTTGCATTTAATTGCAATACTTGATTAATTGCGTTGTGATATTGTTGTGCTTTGTTGTGTGGAATTGGGATGAAGTGGGTCACCATGGGTTTGTGAGGACGGTTGGACCGTCGGCCGGGTAAATGGGAGATCGGCGCCCCGGTGTGTACCTACTGTTGTGATTTGTATGATATGAAAAACCACAGGTTGGCTTCTTTATTGGGCGCACCTGATAATCTAGGTTTGATGGCAGCCCGCAGGGTGGCCTCCTGTTGTGAGCGCCTGATGATCTAGATTTGATGGAGACGACCGGGTTGCCTCCTGTTGGTATGGAAAAGAAAAGAGAGAATGGAAAAACAATGAGAGGGCTGGTCAAGTGAGGATTAGACCGGTCAGCCAGTATGGGGGATCGGCTCCCTGGTGCACACGTTATGAGAGGATGGGCCATGTGGGAGGACGGCTCATCGGGGGTTTCGGTGACACCATAGACCAATTTCCACGTGATGTGATTATTTGAAGGTGATATTGTTTGTGAGTACTGGTGACATGCCATTTGTGTGACTGGCTGCGTGAGCATATAACTAGTCGGACGACTAGATTTATATATATTTACACAATTGTGTGAATGTGTGTGTTGTGTAATAATAGTTACTCCTTAGAAAGCTCACATATCTTGTCTAATTTTTTCAGGAAGTAAGTTTCTCTCTAATTCGATTTAGGATACGTTTCTTCGACGCAGGGCACTAAAGGAATTTTCCCTAGTTCCATAATTATTTCACTATGTAACTGTATGTATAAAAGGCTATGTATATCAATCAGTTAGTGACTCCGCAGTTGTAGAATTTATTTACATTTAGTTGTGTATTATCATAGACGAAATTATTTTGTGAGCCCATATTAAAAAGTGATGTATTGTTAATTGGGCCCAAACTGTGAAATGTGGTAGCTGATAATTTGGGCCGAAACTTGATAAAATCTTGAGGTTTATTTTTCTCTATAAATATGAGCTGAACGTTTAAAATTAATTTGAGGTAGTAAATTTTTAGTATTTCAGGCTTACTACGGGCCTCGGGGGCCTTAAGCTTACCTGGGCCCTAATGCCAGTCCGGCCCATGGAATCGGGTCGTGACATTAAGATTCTAATACAAGAATTCAATTTCTCTCTATTTTCTCTATATTTTATCTACTGCATGTCTATATATATTCTCTATTTATTATATTTTATAAAAATTTTATCCTTTTTTCAAGAATTTTTAGATTTTTTTTCTTTATTTTTCTATGTTTTGATTGGATTTGATGATTGTATTTTTTTTTAATTTTGAAATTAATTTTTAGATAATATCAATAGATTTTGAAATTTAATCTAAATTAACAACTATTCTATTTTATTTAGTATTTGATTTTCATTTTTTTGAAATTTAAAATTTTTTAAAGATAATTTGGCTGTTGAAAATTTTTCTTTCTTTTACATAGGGCATCAGTTACTGTATTACACACATTTTTGCTCACATTCACACCTTAGTCCAATTATCTTCTCACAAGTAAGCATCAATTATCACACTTCAAAGTGTATCATCAGACTCAATTCCCTTGCAATCATGAATTTTCAGAAAGAGTTTTTTGCTTCCATCATCATTCCTATTTGACAATGATATTCAACCAAAATTGTGTAGGTCATATGATTTGGAGTCATATTCTTAAAATTATTTCATCTGACTTTGAAACTGCGATTCTTCTCTTTTTAAAATCTTGATTTGTATCGTTGTTTGAGCATTAATTTATTTAAAATCACATACACCCATCACTTTATTTTTTTAGTGTTCTTGCCTTTATTAATTATATATACTCAAAAATTTTAGGTTAGTATGAGCTCTTTCTATTTTTCAATATAGCTTCAAGCACAAAAGAAAGATTATGTATGTGCTAAGTCGAATATTTTTTTTTTTTTTTTGAAAATTATGTGGTAGGTTGATACTAATACAAACTTTCGCCTTTACAACAACATTTCCTTTCATTGGTGTAGAAACCTGACCATGCAAAATTGACTCAAATTGTTGCTCTCTCTCTCTCTCTCTCTCTCACGACCTGTTTCCATAGACCGGGCCGGCACTAGGGCCCAAGTAAGTTTAAAGCTTCCGAAGCCTAAACTATCAACTCATACATGCCACACGAAAATATTAGGAATAGTAAGCCCATAAAAATTTGCATATATATCTAATAATCATACAATCCTGGCCCAATTTTAAATATCTCGAGTAAAATTTAGTCCAGGCCTAATAATAATACATTCATTCGTAGTATGGGCTACTGGTTCATATGTATTTAAATAAAAAAATAAGAACATTCATAAGTTAGCACACCTGTTAAGACCAAATTAAAGATACGCAAATTCTACAACTGTGGAGTTCAACAATAGTTGGAAGTAATGGAGTTATACATATAACAATACACAAATTAACTAAATTCGGAAATTAGAAATTTACTTTTATAGCCCTGCAGAGAAGATTGCAGAGCTTTAGTCGGTCGACGGACTTCTACTTCCTTACAAGTTAAGTAAAAGAAGAGTGAGTTTCACAATTCAGTGAATAATAATAAATAATATATATCACAGGCATTCACGCAAAATGCATCCTAAGATACTAAAATGAGCACACAACCAGTCAATCGTATGGCACAACATCAACACTCATAAATAATTTCACCTTCAAATAATCAAGCAAGTGGAAATTAGTCAATGGCGCCACCGAAAACCCCCCGACGAGCCGTCCTCTCACATGGCCTACCCTCTCAAATGTGTGCACCAGGGAGTCAATCCCCCATAACTAGCTGACCGGTCTAATCCTCACTTGACCACTCCCATATTCACTTTTCATATACTCTCTTTTCCTTTTTCATATCATCAAGTGGCCACCCCGTGACTTTCCCATATCATATAACATCAGGTGCACATAGGGGCGACGATCTCCCCATACCTGGCCGACTATATCGCACAATGTCCTCACAAACTCGTAATGGCCCACTTCATCCCAATTCCACATAAACAAAGCATAGCAAATTCACAGCACAAGTAATCAATCAATTCATTCAATGTAATGTACCAAATCAATCTTAATGCGTAAACGTAAAAGTAAAGTTATATGTTAACGGTAACATAATATTTTTATGAGATACATATAATAATATACTAATAATATTATAATAATAACAAAATGAATATTAAAGTTTCATTTATATATATATATATATATGATGTTTATAAAATAAGTGCTACGCAAATGCAATAATGGTATGCACTACTTATTATTACTCATAGTGGTAGAGGAAAGATAAAGCTCTAACTCGGATTCTGACCAGAAGGAGTAAGAGGCGAGTCCGAGCTATTTAAAGAATTTTAAGAATACAAGAAAAGAAATACATCAGATAAAACACTAATTTACATAAATAATTAAGGAATTAATCTAGCAATCTATTTACAAATCTAACTGCTAAAACTAGGCTAGTTTCTACCGAAAATTCGACAGCATCTCTTCTAAAATTTGGACTATCCATCCGTTAAAATATCAACAATCCATCAAATTTTAACTTAATCTACAAAGTCCATCCATCAACTTAATTCATAGAGTCTATTCATCGGGCAATCAATCAAATCAATTTTCCCATCCTCCTTAACTTTAATATTAACATTCAATTCTTAAATTCCTCGTTTAATTCCATTAATATTATTATTATCAAAATTTCTCAATAAATTTATTTGATACTAATTTTAAATTAGCTTTAATTAATCAAAGTATTTTAATTAAATCAACACTTATATTATAGATCAATACTAAAAATTAAATTAAGTTAATTAGCCATAAAATGCTAGGGATTAATTAAATTTCTGGAAAATAACCAGAGTTAATTTATATACCCAATAGAATACAGCCGGAATCTGCTTGGCTATACGCGCCGGAGAGACAACCGGAGTTGGCTGGCGCACTGACTACTGCAGGAAAGGGACTATATCAACTGGCCTTTAACTAAATCTCGCCGGAAACGAAGAGCACCGAGTGGATAGTCGCTGAGTCAACCAAAACGGGCAGCTGTGCTCACCGGAGCTGCGAGCAGACGGCGCGACGTCAAGCGGCGACTGTGGCTGGGGTCCCGAGGAGCAGTGATCGAGGCAGAGATTGCCGGTGGTGTTGCCGCTCGCCCAAACAGAGACAGAGGAACGTGGACTGAGGAGTAGCCGCAGTCGACCGAGCGGAGGAGGAGAAACGACTGGCGGCGCGACTACAGGGACGATGGCGGCGGCGCGATGGCGTGGGTGGCGCGACGAGGGCTCGACGAGCCGTTCCTGGTGGCCGGAGTCGCGACTGAACCGGTCTGGGTGAGCGCGGCTCCGCTATGACCTTCGCTTGCCTGAAACGGGGACAGAAACAGAAAGAGAAAGATAGAGAGGGATGGAAAAAGATAGACAGCGGCGGCAGGGAGAGATGGCGCAGGTGGTCGCCGGCGGTCGGAAAATAATGCAGAACGGGGAAGGGGAGGAGTGACGTGAGCGCTGGAAATAGAGGGGAGGGTTTCTAGAAGGTGCTTGGGTGGGTTTGGGCTGATTTGGTTCGGTCTAAATCATGATTTTGTGTGTTTTCGATTTCCAATTGGTTTTCATTCGGGTTTCAATTAAAATGAGGTTGATTCAACTATTTAAATTTTATATATATATATATATATATATATATATATATAACTAGTTGAATAAATTCGTAGGGTGATAATTTATTAAAAATTTAAATGAAAAATTTTAAAAATAAAAATTTGGGCTCTCTCTCTCTATATATATATATTTCTCTAGATTTTCTATTTTTAGAAAAAACTATTAAACAAGACTCTTAAATTAATTTCTTTATATGTATACTATATTTATTGGTTTACACTGATAAAGATAAATTTAAACTTTTGGAGTTTATTTCCTAATTAAGAGTTCTTTTTTATTTTTGTTAATTTATTAGTAAATACAATTTATAAATTATAATTTACTAATAAAATAATCCTTTCAAAAAAATAATAATAAAGCAATTTACATTGTGCCTGTACGTCCACTTAACTATATATTAAATGAACTTCCATTCTTTATTAATTAGTAATTTAGAATTTGAAACAAAATAGTTTCATTTAATGCAGATTGAAACTGTTTTTAATTATTGATACTAAACTCTATATATATATATATATATATATATATATATATATATATATATATATATATATATATATATATATATATATATATATATTTCTCTAGATTTTCTATTTTTAGAAAAAACTATTAAAAAAGACTCTTCAATTAATGTTTTTACTTTCAAAACTTTATATGTATACTATATTTATTGGTTTACACTTATATAGATAAATTTAAACTTTTGAAGTTTATTTCCTAATTAAGAGATCTTTTTCATTTTTGTTAATTTATTAGTAAATGCAATTTATAAATTATAATCTACTAATAAAATAATCCTTTCAAAAAAATAATAATAAAGTAATCTGCGCAATGCGCAGATATTCACCTAGCTATATATTAAATGAACTTCCGTTCCTTATTAATTACTAATTTAGAATTTGAGACAACAGTTTCATTTAATGGAATGACTGAACTTTTAATTATAAATATATAATGATTTTTGTATTTTATTAAATATAAAGATTATATAGCTTTTTCACTTAGAAAACTCGAAATTATTTGGCAATTTTATTAAATGACAAATTATTTGTTGTGCATTTCAACCTAATCTTTGATCAACAATAATTTAATATTTTTATTTTCACCCTCTAAAGAGAATTCCTGATTCCGTCACTGCATAAATCTATCTACACCGACAACTTACAAGTTATATATTAATCAATGTTATTAAATTTATATACTAATAATCATATTATTATTTGAATTTTTCCCATATTCGTTGATTTTATAATTATAACGAGACTACATGACATATAAATTCTTGTAAATTTAAAATATTTTTTACATTTGAAAATAAAATAAATTATATATTTCTCAAAACATAATTTCTTAAACTCGTGACATAATATACAATAAGGTATTGCTGGAGCCACTATAGCTAAATTCATTTCTAATGAAGATCCCTGAAAATAGATGATGAAAAAACTCAGATGAAAGCATTTTTCTCATTGTCTTTTGTGACATATCCTTATTTTAAGAGAGTTCCACAATCAATCTAATGCATTTGCCCTTTTTTTTTTTTTTTTATACAATCAATGTGACAATACATTATTTTTTACAGAACGAGAGGGTGTAATCCCCTTCAAATAGTAGTGTAAAAGCTTTTGCTCTCACAATAAATGTGATTCTCGGAAATTAAATTTACATTCTCATCATTTTAGAAATTGAAATCGCTAATTACTGTCCCAACATTATTTTATCCATTCATAAATCACAAAATCCAAATATTGATGAACAAAAGGCCTTTACCGTCTTCAACATGTGTGTGAGAGAGAGAGAAGGCTTTGAGTGGAAAGCAAGCAAAACAAAAGGGCAAACAAAAACTAACACTTTGATTTTTGCCATCGTCAAGGCAAGCATATATGCCATAGCTGCAATAACCCAAAAAATTAAAAAAAAAAAAAAAAAAAAAAAAAAAAAGACAATGGAAAAAAAGGTTATGATTACATACAAACGGTGATCCTCTTCCCTATAAAATAAACCTTTTAACCCTTTAAAGCATTTCTTCTAATACACATCTCTAAGCAAACTCACTGTCTAACAAAGAATCAATCTTTATTGTCCAACCTAACCAGTAACCACCTGTCTCTTCATGCCTTAGCTTTCAACTGTTCTGTGCCTTTTGTCTTTCTCTCTATATATATAAGCCTTCTACTTAATGAGTATCATCTTTGAGGGGTCACCAAATCATAAATATTTCATTTGTTACTCATAAGCTTTGACGTTTTCTTTCAAAGCCATGGGAAGAAGCATACATTCTAACACCATTTGCTTTCAACTATTACTACTGCTCTATCTTACTGTTTTTGCTTCTCACTCTGGTAAGCTTTTCCTCTGTTATTGGTAACTTGTATTACACTTCATTTTGCTGGTATTTCTTTTTTTTCTAAATTTTTTTTATTTCAAAAGTCAAATAAATTAAAATTGTAGTTCAATATAGTATAAATTTGCCAATCAAATTGACAATTTTAGTGCATTGTCTTATCATCCTGCAATTAGTTTTAAAATAATATTATTTTTTGAAAATGGTTTTCTTAACATATTATTTTATTTACTACATTATTGTAGAAATCTGTAATGGGGAAGTAGCAACTGATCATGTGGAGGGTTCCTTCGAGTTTAAGTATAGCTTTCTATATTATTATTATTATATATATATATATATATATATATACATCTCATTTTCTCTATATTCTCACCCTGCAATGGAATCTTCCCCTTTCCCTTTTTTGCCACTGAATATCCACCGTTACTATATTTTGTATGGGAAGAATAAATAAAATAGGGTCATTAATGGCATTACCAAATTATTCAACCATCTTCGTATAATTAGGAAAATATATGTCTAGATTAAATCTGTAGCTCCGCATATAAACTAAACCAATAAAAATAAAAATTTTTAATTTTTTTTCTCATTTTATCATTCTTTTTGGTATATAATAAAAAATGCTCTTGTTTCAATGAAAATTTTATTTTTATTGGTTTGATATATGGGTGGAGCCATAAATGCGCTCCGTGCACACATGTGTTGCACTTTGCTTGTACGTTTGTCCCTACAAGTTCAAACATCGGGACAAAGCACTTTGAGCAAATCCTAATGGAAGTGATGTTGACACTTTTGTATTAAACTTTGTGCAGAAGCAAGAAAATCAATGGAGCTTCTTAAAGGTTCAATTATACAACACATAAAGAAGTTGACAGTGACAAAGCACTTTGATTTGGCTTCATTACTTCTCCAGAAAGAAACTATGAACCCTTATGTTAGTTCTCCATTCTCTCTGCCACCTTATGATTCTTTATCCCCAATGCCACTTCCTGAAAATGCCCCTCCTTATTGCATTTATCCCCCTAATACCCCTCAATCCCCTTCCACTACAATTCCAACCCCATCTGGCTCATTGCCTTTCACACCCCCAACATCACCCTATTCCTATCTACCTCCTGTTCTCCCCCTCCTAAGCCCACCTCCAAGCCCAATCCCAAATCCACCTCAGATTGTTCCTAGCCCACCAACTCTGGTTCCAGGCCCACCAGAAACAGTACCAAGTCCATTTGTTTACATTCCAAGCCCACCGGGGCCCATTTTAGGCCCACCTTATTTTGAGCCAAGTCCACCGACTTTTGTTCCGTCTCCTACTGGGTATGTTCCAAGCCCATCAATTTTTCTACCACCGATAGTGTATCCACCGCCGACTGCACCGCCACCTCCAACTACTAGCGCACCGCAGGCTCTATGGTGTGTGGCTAAGCCCTCAGTGCCTGATCCAATCATTCAAGAAGCTATGAACTATGCTTGTGGATCTGGGGCTGACTGTGACTCCATTCTGCCCAGTGGGTCTTGCTTTGAGCCCAATACATTGTTTGCACATGCTTCCTATGCTTTTAATAGCTACTGGCAGAGGACAAAAGTGGCTGGTGGCACTTGCTCCTTTGGAGGAACTGCCATGCTTGTTACTGTGGATCCAAGTGAGTTTCTTAAATCCCATTTTTTTGAGCTTAATTTTTTGTTTATTGATAAGGAGGGCAATCGGCTGAAATAATATTGCATTGCGTGCTACACAACGGGGGTAATTTTTTTTTTTTTTTTTTTTTTTTTGCTGACAGGTTATGATGGTTGCCATTTTTTATACTTGTGATGAGAAGAAGACATTATTCAGCCTTTTGAAGAATAGACACAAGAGGAACTAGTCTAGATCTTCTTTCCTTTTTCATTTTTTCTTCCTTGAGGATATAATAAGAGAGATAGATCTAATTTTAAGTTGCAAAACATAAGGTCAATGAAAGATAGAATTTTTGCAAGTAAATATCTGTAGATTTTGCAAAGGATTTTGAATATTAATCCTTTTTCTTTTGTATGAATGGAATGGAAGATCCCACCCTTCTTTAAATGTATAATCAAAATTTATTATATCATAAATGGGATAGTTTACCATCCTTTCAATTAACAGGAGGAAATATTTGCATTCTACCCATTTATATTTATTTATACATTACATTTAATTATTTTATAGCATAAATTATATTATTACACTTAACATCAAAATAAATTTATGTTTTTATTTATTTATTTTACAGGTTCCATTCCTTACTCATTCTTTAAGATTGTTGTTCTTTTTTGATGGTTTTCATACGACAAGCCCTTTAATGTTGATGTTAATGTTAATGTTAATGTTAATGGCGCCACATTCATTTTCAGTTCACCTCTTATTTTTTTTCCCCTGTGAACTCGAAAAGAAAATTTTCTTCAATAGACTATTCAAACGCCATGAATTTGTACTTTTATATATAAAAAACAAAATCAGACATGCAAATATAAATCTAGAAATGTAACAAAGTAAACAAAAATCAAATAAAAATGAAAAGGTTGCTGTCTCACAAAGAAATATTTAGGATTACTGAAAAAACATAAGGTTGAAACAATTTGGGTTGAATCGGGGAAGAGCTCCAAAAGAAGAAGTTCAAGAAATCAATTTGTTTCATTTGGACTATAAATTTATAGTCTTCACAGCATACTGTGTTGAGAGAGATTTACAACCACTAATCATCCAACAAATACTAAATAGATGATGTTTAGATATATCCGTTATTAATTATAAATAGTTTTAAAAAAATTTAACCCAATCAAAATGGTAGAAGAACGAAAAATAAATTTCTACAACTTCTTAAAAAAAGAAAAATGGAAAGCTGAATAAAAAAATAGCGTTAAACATTCTCTTTGTTCCAGCTTTCGTGTGTGTGTATATATGTATAATAAATTGATATGATATTTTATTATTTTTAATTTAATTGTCTCTTAATTTAAAGATATTCACTATCAAAATTATAAACTTTCTTTTCAAATAATTAATGGCTATATAATAAATTTATTACATTAATCCTCCTAATTTGTAGAATTTTTAATCTAAAATAATAAAATTTTTTTATTTTTTAATAATTAACAATCTAAAATTAAAACTATTCATTTTTAAATAAAATATTTTTTCTTTCAACTTAATATTTTATAAATCACATGTTTATTAATAACCCATAATATATTTATTGAATTATTGATGAAACTCTTTAATTTCTTAAACCCAATAATAAATTTATTAAATTGGTAATAAAGCTCTTTAATTTCTTTTTTCTAAAAATTAATAAGCCCGTAATAACTTTATTATGCTGTTCAATCTGATTTCATCTATTTGGACAATGCTTCATTGTTGAATCATTAGTTGTAATAGCTCTACATTACAATCTCGTACAATATATCCCTTTAAAATCTTTATCTTAAGTTTTTTTAATTCGTATTTCATTATTATATCCCTTTAAAATCTTCAAAATTTTTTGGCAACTATTTCATTGAGATACAAAAGTTTCTAACATGGGGGATGACTCACTTACCAAATAAGAAGTGGAAAATCTTTAGAATTTATTTTATTTTATTTATTTTTTTGATATATCTTAATAATAGGAGATAAGATATTATAGAAGTAAATATCAATAGTGGATTTGATCCATTTAACACTAATTGATTTTTGAATCTCTTTTTCCTTTGTCTTCCATCACTTTCATCAACCTCTCCCTGTCTTAAACTCAATAAGAAAAGGTGTTATGTTGACAGCTGTTTTATGGATCCAATTGGTAAGTACCCTTTACTTTAATGGATCTCTCTTTTCTTCCTTCAAAAATATGGACCTCTCTTTTCATCAAACTCACCCCGACCAACCATACTCATATTATTTATAATAATATTAAAAGCCTAAAATTTTTTTGATTTTCTGTCAATTCTAAAATAATATTAAAAGAAGAGAGAAAAATGAATAAAAAAGAAATTTAATAATTTAAAAAATAAAATAGTGCATTCTAGTTTTTTTGATAAAAAAGTTCAAATAAATAAATTAAAATTATAAAATTATTAATTTAAACATTTAATTAAAATGTTCTCCATTCATATAATGAAATAAAAAAAAACCCTATAATTACTCGTTGAAAATGCACGCAATATTTTCGTATGTTGGAATGACGCGGGGGACACAGCCACTTTGGAGGGCATCTGTACCTGAATCTGGACCCACCTCAACCGTGATCTCATTCTTCCTAATCAGAATCGAAGATGGATGGTTTTGGTTGGCTGTAATAGAACCGACTCGAATACTTTTACAAACATCGATTAAAATCAGACGTAATCAACCAACTAACTATTAGTTGATCGAGACGCTGGATCCTTTGAGCACTGTTTAGAATTTAAGTATTTTTGTTTAAATGTAAAAAACTGAACATCTAATAATATTTAGTAAATTTGACTCAACTATGGCCGATTTATATTTATATCTCGTTCAGACATCATTAACCTGGCAAAAGAATTAGCAATAACATTATTTTTTTTAAATTATTATTTTATTTATAGATATTTAAAAATAGTAATTTTTATTAAATATTATTTAAAGAAATATAATACATTAAAATAAAAAATATATTTAGAGCATCTCCAACGCTAATTTAAATTTCTCTTATTTAGTTGATACATCAGAAAAATAAAAAGATCTTTTAAAACATACCCTCCAATGCTAAAATTTATTAAATATTCGAGAGATATTTTTAAAATTTAATGTTTATAGATAGACATTCAATCTCAACACTATTGACTAACAATACATGTGCTTTCAATTTTAATATTCTTTAAAAAATATACATCATAAATTAATATATATATATATATATGAATTTAATACTTGTTATCAAAATATTATTATACATCAACATTTATCGACTAATCATTATTAGTTATAAATTAAAATTCAGGAGATTATATTTTTAACTCTCAAAATATAAATTATTTTGAATATTTCAAGAATAAATAATATTTATTCAATATTACTCTTGTACATTAGATATAATAATTACCTTAACAAAATAATCTTTAATTTTAAAATAAAAATTAATTTGATTAAATTATCCAAAATTTTACTAATTTAAGATAATTAATTTATTTGGCACCGAGGGAGTATTTATTTACTATGCAGAAGGCGGTAACACCCGAAACCAAACATAACTGCTGTCCAACCTGTTTTTGGCCTTTTCCCTTCCCTCCACATTTTTGATTCATTGTCTGTTTCTTATAGAACCCTAGCGTCCCACCTATCTCCCTCCTAAAACTAAACAACACACTTATCTCTCTCTCTCTCTCGGCGGCGTCACCATAACCGCCACCGTCACCCTCCTTCACCAAAAATGACCATAGAATTCGAAGACGGTTTCGCAGCGGAGAAGCTCTTTAACCAGGGCTATTCATATACCTATGACGATGTCATCTTTCTTCCTCACTACATCGACTTCCCAACCGACGCCGTTTCTCTATCTACTAAACTTTCACGGAATATTTCTCTCTCCACTCCTTGTGTGTCTTCTCCCATGGACACTGTAACCGAGTCCTACATGGCTACAGCTATGGCTGCCTTAGGTGGCATGGGGATTATTCATTCTAATACGACTCCTCCTGAACAAGCTGATGCTGTCAGATCTGTTAAGTCACGTCGCGTTCCTATTTTATCTAATCCAGTTTTCAAGTCCCCTGATTCTCTCATTGTTGATCAGTTCGATGATGATTCTCTGCCTTGTGTTATAGTTACCGAGTCAGGTACTGTATTAGTCTAATGTTTTTAAAATTTTGAATTCGTTCTAGTTTCTACTGTTTCTATGCAAGTAAAACAACATTTTTTTTTTTTTGTTAGAAAAACTCTTATGCTTTATAAGCTTCTCGTATAGGAATTGTTTTGAACACCATGTAAATTAATAATAAATTCAATTTTTTGCTTATTCTTACTACGTAAATAAATGGAATTGAATTGAATCAGGTACTGCTACTTCTAAGGTGCTGGGCTATGTTTTTAAGTCGGATTGGATGTCTCTCAGTGATAAAGAAGCAAAATTGGTTGACTACATGCATACTGTTGATTCAAAAATCTCTGTGCCGTGGAATTATGACTTGGCACAGATTGATGCTTACTTAAAACAACAAGATCATGATTTTGTTCTGTTGGAGAAGGAGGGAGAGGTAGTGGATGTGATTACCAAGCAAGAGGTAGAGAGGGTAAAGGGCTATCCTAAGTTAGGAAAAGGGACTGTGGGGTCTGATGGGAAATGGATGGTGGGGGCAGCTATTGGGACGAGGCAATCTGACAGGGAGAGATTAGAGCATTTGGTCAAAGCAGGGGTAGATGTGGTCGTGTTGGATAGCTCACAAGGGAACTCCATTTATCAGATTGAAATGATAAAGCATATTAAGCAAACGTATCCAGAATTGGACGTGATTGGTGGGAATGTGGTGACTATGTATCAGACGCAGAATCTGATCGAGGCAGGTGCAGATGGGTTGAGAGTTGGAATGGGGTCTGGGTCTATTTGCACCACCCAGGAGGTTTGCGCAGTTGGGCGAGGACAGGTAAAGCACGTGTCAGTTTTGCTTGTCATAATCACCCTTTTGCTTTATTATAATTTTGCTTATGAATTTTGTTGGACTCCAAAGCGGCGATATTTTCATTCAAGAGTACCTGCGTTTTCACATACAAGATAGTTTGGCCTTTTGATATCCCTCTGCCATATATGAATTCAATTGCTCACACCTTGCCTTTTTTTAGTCTACCCTTGATGTTGAATTTATATCATCACTGGTAAGAAGATGTTTATTACTACACTTGCTGAAAGAATTGCATTCTATAGAGAACTTTTTCTGAAATCTTCAGGTTTTATGTACATTGGAAACAAAATATTTAGCTTCTTAGTGTGTAACAAAACGAAAAATATATTGCCCATTGAAATGGCAACAAAACAAGGATGAACTATCATATGGACTAATTGAGATAATTTGACCACAGTGTAGTTACTATTTACCCATACTTATTTTGGCGGTCTCTAAACTTTCAGGCAACTGCTGTTTATAAGGTTTCATCTATAGCTGCACGAAGTGGTGTTCCTGTCATTGCAGATGGTGGCATTTCAAACTCTGGGCATATTGTTAAGGCTTTGACACTGGGGGCATCTACTGTTATGATGGGAAGCTTTTTAGCTGGAAGTACTGAAGCTCCTGGGGCCTATCAGTATAAGGTATGCAATGCCATTAGAAAGTGGCACTAAAATAATCTTTTTTTGCTTTTAATCAATGGTTTTTTTTTTTTTTTTTTTTTTTTTTTTTTTTTTTTGTTGTTGTTAAATGATTCTAATTTATTTGATTTTTTTATTGTCCTCCTTCTGATCCCTTCATGTTTCTTCCTTGAATTGAAAAGGGATTCCTACGACAATTCAATGCTCTGCCTAGATGACACTTTATTGTCTGCCTAGATGACACTTCAATGCTACCTATCATTACAATTTGTATAATTTGTAATTGTTAATGTTTTGACGTTGGAGAAGTCACAAATCTTCAAAACCATTCTCTTAGGGAAATCCAAGTAAAACATAAATCCTCTTAAATATATATTTTTTTTTCAATGAATTTGCTATGAATTAGAAATGTATAATCTGTGAGGCTTCTTTTTCTTGTCAGTTACATAATCCTTAGCAGCCATAAAAATGCAAGTCATTGTTGTTAGCATGTGTACTGAAGGAAATTGCATCCTTGAAATGGCCTTAAGATTTAGTTCGGTTCCAGGATTATATGTGGCTACCCTTATGTTATTAAGATGCTTGCTGTGTCATGGTTTTTACTCAAACCATCTATAAAACCATGCTGGTTGTTATTCTAAGATGTTCTCCACTGAACTTCTATGTATGGGGACATTTGTTTCGGGATAGTTATTCGTAATGGGGATCTTTTTTATCATGATGAATAATAGCACATGCAATATACCAAGTTTGTTTGGCCTTCAAGGTGTTTTTTTTTTTATATCAATTCATCTGAGAGAATCAAGAACATGAAACAGAAGTTCTGTATGTGCAGATGGAACATTGCTATTCATGAAGTCACTTATAATTGCATGAGCGATAATTTATTTTTCCTTTAAATATGGAGAATAATGGGCTTATTTTTTCTTTTGTTCTGGGGGAGATGCCTATGTTTATTTCAGTTGACATAATGTATTTGAAACATGAGGCTGGCACTTTTCCAGCTCTTATGCATACTCAAATACAATCTTTATTTATAATTGTTTCTCTATGAAGTGGTTATGCTTCTGTTATTGAAGATGCTGCTTTAGTTATGCATTTGTTTGTTCTTTTCTTTTGATAATGAAGATATACAATTGCTTCATAGTTGCAGTTCCTGTTCAGTAATTGGAGTGTGTTCGGGATATTAAACCTGAGCCAGTCTAGTAATAGATGTGAATTTATATGCACCGAAATGGATTGCCGGAAATATGTGCTTATGAGTTTGCATGCACTGAAATGAATTGCCCCAAAATATGTGCTTATGAGTTTGCATGCAGTGAATGAATTGCCCCAAAATATGCGCATTAATCTATTTTATGGTTTACAGCCAGACACCTGCCACTGTGCCAACATCATTTTACATGGATTTATAACGAATGATCCCTTTTTTGCTAGATATATCATTTGTTATTAAATGCAGTCCCTTTATGTGATTCTAACAAGTCTTTGCTATACTAGAATGGTTATCGGATTAAAAAGTATCGTGGCATGGGTTCTCTAGAAGCAATGACTAAAGGGAGTGATCAAAGATACTTGGGCGATACAGCTAAGCTAAAGATTGCACAAGGAGTTGTGGGAGCTGTTGCTGATAAAGGCTCTGTTTTGAGGTTTATACCTTACACCATGCAAGCAGTCAAGCAAGGGTTCCAGGATCTTGGTGCTTCTTCTCTGCAGTCTGCTCATGATTTGTTGAGATCAAAGACTCTGAGGCTTGAGGTATGGCTTAACTTCTGATGTTCCACTGTTATCTGTGGTTATCAGGATGACCTTTCGCTTTTACCTGCACAATATCCTGTGAAATATGTCACCTTGTACTTGGAGCATATCTTTTCCTATTAGTATGGATGTGGTATGTGGGTAGATATTTATTTTTCAGCCCATTAGTCCAAGTTAGTTCAAATAAATAAATGATTTGATTGAACATAACCCAAGTATCAACCTGTAGGAGATCAGATCAATGCTATGTGTCAACACAATAATTCTAATGTTTTTCTCACAATATATATCAGAAAAGATACATGAGATAGATAGTGCCAAAATCCACTTCCACTGATGGCAGTTACTGCACTGAAGACGGGACTTGAACTCATTTTTAACCAAGGCTTGCTTATGTTTTGTTTGCAATTGTTTAATAAACAAATTTGTAATATTTATCTATTTTGTTCATTTGGCTTGGTACAGGTTCGAACAGGTGCTGCGCAAGTTGAAGGAGGAGTACATGGGTTGATTTCTTACGAGAAGAAAGCCTTTTAAATTTGAGATCCTCTGGCATTTCTTCCTATTGTTAAATGACTGGTCTCTTATTTGAAAAAGACCAGGAATGATATTTGAGTCAACTGCATTAACATCTAAGGATGGAGTCTGCCATGGCATTTTGTCATCATAAAATTGAGATCGATTTTTCCAGGACCAGAAGCAGAAATCCCATTTTTCATCTGCTTTTCTTTATGGGCACAAAAGCACTCATCATCTCTGCGGATTTTGTGATTTAATTGGAAGAGTAATTTATGAATTAGTATAGCAAAATTTTCTTTTTTGAACAACTGAGGAATAATTTTATCATTCTTATGAAATAAAATGATTGGATTTGTGGAACCATGTATTCTTCTTGTGACACTGAATGCATTATCATTCTCTATTCTATTCTATTCAAAACTTCCATCTTTCTTTTGTTCTTTTAGCTGTTCTGTTTGATGTTTTTTCATGCAATTTCATTTTAATTGATTAATGTTTCTTATTGGGCTGCACAAAAATTATTGAGAAACTTAGCGCTTTGAGGTTCCCTGAGTCAGATGGTCGCCTTCAACATTGGACGCTTAATGATCCCAAGAGAGGAAGTGGAAATGTTGGGTGAAGATCTATCAACTTGTTAATGAATATCATGTCCAAGTAGCCAAATGTATTTATGAAGCTGAAAGAGCATGACTCTTGTACTAAATTGGACTTCAAAGGCCTAAAGTAATAGCCTGATTGCGAGCTGGATGAAAATTAGCTAAAAGAAACCTAAGGGATGATAATGTACAATTATAAAACTCAACCTTACCTTTGCTTTCAAGGATTGCTTTGCTTGGAACTATGACCAGATGCTAAGGTTAGATCTGTCACTTGTTGAACATTTACTCCCTATTAGACAGTGTTATAGGCCGTATAAATAGTCCACTCACAGGATGATCAAGAATGTTGAAGAGCTAGTTTCAGCGACTCCTTAACGCAAGATTCCAAGGACTGCTTAACATGTAAAGCGGCTCTTTACAGGCATCAGCCGGTTCAGTGAACCGCTAGCTTTTATATTTTTAAAATTTTGAACCTATCTTTGAATCTCAGTTTCAGTCTAATTCCGATAGACTGACAGCTTGAAGTACGGTTCCAATACGTTTTGGTATAAGCAAATTTTTTTAAAAAATTAGTAAAATTTTGATTCCCGAATTTATAAATAAGTAACAATTTTAAAATGTCTAAATTTTATTAACTAACTAAATTATTAGAAAATTTTTTTAAAAAATTCCATTAACTTTTACAATTAAAAAAATTACAACTATTATTATATTAAATTTACAAATTTTGCTAATTCACTAATATAAAAAATTATAATTTTTTTATTTTGGGCTTGAATTAAATTAAAATCTTTTAATTGTCTACCTATCCTCTTAGAGATTAAAGGAAATCAAAGCCCACATTGTTTTTTTTTATTATTATTTAATGGAAAATAACCTCCCAATTATTATAATTAATTTTAGTCATTAATATCACTAGTCGCCGTTAATGAGACGGAATAATCATCGTGACTTAGAATTCTGGTACCTCGACTGCTATTAGAAATCGGCTGGGGTAAATGCACTGCATCTCTATCTAAATTCACCCTAAAATGATATGTTCAAATTTGAGTATACTTACTGAAATGATGTATAAGAGAAGTTATGTAATTAATGGACTAAGTTGAATAATTATAAGCAATGTCATGCGTAATTAAGAAATGATGAAAATGTAAAGCTTTTAAGAAGTAAATTGAATTATTAAATAAATATAATTTTTGGGGCCCAGTGAACTTAGAAGGAATCAATAACTTGATAAAGATGCGGTATGCCATGTTTTATCTTGCAGTATTGCTCACTGGATTTGTGATTTGATGTCGATGATGAGTTTGGGTTGATTGGAAATATTGAAAATTGAGAGATTTTGTATTAGTTGATAGTTGGGGTAATATATAGAAGTGTTTCTTGCTTTTGTAGGTTTTACTTAAGTTCAATTTTTAAACTATTTGCAGTTTTTTTATCTGAATTTTCTAAATATTTTCTAAGTAATTATGAGCTTGCTAGCATAGAATGATTTGAAGCATATATGATTTTAGGATGTTTAGCTCTAGGGTTCTGCTACTGATACTGTTAAGTAATAGGTTTTCAAAACTAAGAAACAGTCTGATGGGCCTGTTGATTGATGCAAGGCCCACCTTATTGTGAAAGGCTATCACCAATGCCCAGGTATAGATTTTGCAGACACCTTTAGCCCTGTGGTTAAGCCCACTACTATACATCTTTTGCTTTCTATTGCAGTCTCACACAATTGGTTTGTATGTCTTTCTTCATGGAAAGCTTGCGAGGCTGTACATATGTCCAACCACCTGGTTTTGTTGATCCTCAAAAATCCAATTATGTTTGTGACCATTTATGGCTTGAAACAGACGCCACATATGTGAATCAAATATCTCACTAATGCTTTTTGTTTGATTTACGTAGATGATATTTTAGTAACGGGATTAGACTCTTCTTCAGTGCAATCTGTTATTCAGTTCCTACAAGGTTAATTTGGGTATTGAACCTACATGGCAGCTGGATAGACTGCTCTTATCCCATCACAAGTATACTCAGGATCTTCTTCAGGTAACACACATGGAAATTAGCAGTCATATTTCTGCTCTTGCCAATATCTTACCTTCACTCATCCCGATATTGCTTATGATGCCAATAAAGTCTCACAGTTCATACATGCCCTAACCCAAGAACATTGGACCGCAGTCAAACGTATTTTGCATTATCTGCGCACTACTCCACACCATGGTTTATTTATTTCGGCTTCATCAAACTCTTTTAACTTCATGGTTACTCTAATTTTGTCCGCTGATGACCGCAAATCCACAGCGGGCTATATTGTCTTATATGGTTCTAACTTGGTTTCATGAACCTCTTCTATGGTTCTAACTTGGCTTCATGGACCTTTCGCAGTCCTCCAATAAAGTGAAGTATAGAGCTTTGGCAGGTGTTGCTGTCCTCCAGTAAAGCATAGTATAGAGCTTTGGCAGCAGGTACGTTTAAACTTATGCGGGTTGAGCTCCGCTTGCATGAAATTGGATTCCCCTCATCTTCCCCACCAATATTATGGTGTAACAATCTTTTAGCCATATATCTCACAGAAAATCTTGCCTTTTACTCGCGAACCAAGCATATGGAGATATCGATTCTTATGATCAGATTACAGATGTGTTAACCAAGCTTTGATTGAGAACCGATTTCAAGATCTTCGTGCCAAAGCAACGGTGTCTGACGTCCCCCAACATCTTGAGAGTGAGCATAAAGGAAATCCTACTAAATAGGAAGTCTTCTTTATTTAGGAATACTAAGGTGTTCTATTAGAAATGTAATTGTATCACTAACTGTATATGGCTATAACTATAAGTGTACAAGTACTCAGTTATGAATCAATAATAATGTGTAGCAGAGACTCTCTTACTTCCTACTTATAGTACGCTCCGACCACTTTACCGGCTTTGGTATGATCACCCATGCTAAATAATGTGCAGTATTGCAATGTGCATTTTCCCTACCATGAATTCCCGCTGTAACAGATGAGTAAAAGTAATTAATAGCTCAAACCAATACATGCACGAAGATTCTCTTCAGGTTTTAACATGGACTTGAGAAATTCTGTAGCATTTACTTAGTTTTCTTGAAAAGAGATGGGATCAAAAACTAGTCCATTTGCGGCTTTGGTCATCTCATTTGAAGTGAACCCATCATCCTTCATGTAAAACAAATGCAACACTTTGATCATTTTCCAAAACAAATCCTTGCATGGTCTTGGGATACCGCTGTTCTTTTCCTGCAAAACAAGTCTCAACAGTCGTTTCCTCTGACTGATAATTAAACTCTTTATCTCTGTGATTGCTTCTTCTTCAGTTACAACATCACTTCCATGAATCATGTGCAATGAGACAGCATTCAGTTTTCCTTCTTTGGATTCTCTCTGCAATATAATAATAAATTATCAATCAACTACTTTATACAATTGGCAATTTCACTTTACTTCCGATGAAAGGAACTACCCACATGAAAGCCTCTCCAATCATTTAGTAGACGCCCACATGTACTCATAGTCTTAAACAGATCGTAAAACTCGGGGTTTCTAACATCCTCCTCTGAGAGTTTAGGCCCAACAAAATACAAAGCTGGAAGAACAATTGGTCCTAAAGCAAATGATACATATCCATTAGCCATATATTCGTCAACTGTAGGTACCAACTTCCTTCTAGACCACAGGGTTTCTTTCAACATTGCCTTCAGCAAATCCAACCACTGCAATGCAAACGTTGATCAGATAATGCAGTTCATAAAATGATGATGGTATAAACACCCATGCATGGATCAGATAATTAAATTTATAAACCTGAAAGAGAAGTTACAGTAATACCAGAAATATAAAAGCTAGTCAATACTGTTGCCAAACCTTCTGGCTACACAGATAATTTTGCATGGAGACTCCAATAAGTCATCAATAGATAGAAACAGTATATAATATGAAGAAAAGGATCTTATCTCACAATTTCGATAACATGACTTGTCACTTTACGTCCTTGCCATCTGAATGCTTTTTCCCCAATCTCACAAATGGTGCTGTGAAGTGCTGAAAATATGATGTTGACTTGCTCAGAACAAAAGTGAGTGCTCCCATCCACATCCCACCTGCATTTCATTTTCTATGAACCATGTTTGAATACATAACAATTATCTAGAGGACTAAGGAAGCAAAGAAAGAAAAGGGTGTACTTTTCGACCAATTGGATAAGGTTTACACATTCCTCTTCAGAACCTCCAACATCAAAGAAGTCATCAATAACAGTCGTAAGCACGCCATTTTTTGCCCATGATATGCGGGCATCAGATAGTTCTGGGGTAAAAAGAGAAGCTGCAGTCGAGAAGTAACAATAACCCAGTTTCTGCCTTGCAAACTTTAGCTTGTCCAGTCTTTTCTCCAAAACCCACCTGTCACACATGTCAAGTTATCCTTACAGAAGTTAAAACTACAAATTAGTGAATTTCACATTCTGACCATAACAATGGATCTCAGAATTATTATGAAATAAAGGTCAAGTTGCAGATAATAGTAATGAGTGCAAGGGAAGGCTGCAGGTGCATCTTGAAAAGAAGAAATACAATATAAAAAGAGCAAACTTTCAGTTCAGCTGGCCAACTTTTTATTTAATTTCATTTTCTATTTTATCTCATTAAATGCCAAAAATTGACCTTGCTGTCATGACTTTCAAACCGCTGCACGTCCAAATATGTAAAACATTTACCTTCCAAGATGCTCAAGTTCTTCGCGATGCATTGATTGGCAAATGTTGAAGTCTTCTACAGCTAGCTTAAGAAAATGTTCATTCCCAATGTTGGAACAACTAGAATATGAGAACAGATATGTAAGAAACTCGTGCACATTTTTACCTTAAAAATGAATTTCTCGAAAACTATATCTGATAAATATAAAAATTTTAAAAAAACAAAACAATGAAAGAATACCGGTATGCGGATTTTAAAATCCTGGTTTTATCTACATTATAATGCTCAATGTTCCTCCTGTTAGCTAAGCGATCCAAATCAGCATACTGTGGAAAATTGATAGCATCATGAACCTGAAATGATGAAAGGTAGTGAAAATGGCACTCCAAATAGAGCGGTCTGAGGGATGTGACTACTACCAACCAAGTCAGAACAAACTACCTCTGCAGTAATATGTTTACTAAGTCCATCAGTATAAGTTGAACTACTTGATATTTCCTGTTTCAGGAAATGGCATGTCCATGAATCTAGTTCTTCCAGAATTGATTCATCTGGATAAATTAACTGTGAAGCTTTGTATAACTCTAAGGCAGCCCTTGTGTCCTTTAAATATCCTTCAAGTGAATTACAGAAGTATTCCTCAGTGAATTGAATCAATATATCTGCATCATTTGTTAACTGGATTAGATCTTTAGAGATTAAAAAAAAGACACTTTCTGAAAGATCCAAACAACCACTTTTCTGTTTCAACTGGATACCTGAAGACACATCATATCCATTGATACGCAATATTCGGAATGCCATTGCACAGGTTGTGCAATCTAGAAATATCTCTTCATTCCCTTGCACCCAGTATCTGTTTGTTTGATAATTCATGGTTTTCAGTACTAAACAGAACCAAAAATTACAAAAAAGTTCATAAGGCACTTCTTTAAGTTCGACCACATTTCATAATTTCAAGAACATGCCATGACCAATCCTTAATGGTGCTGTATCATCTAATGAATTTAGTGAAGGTGAAAGAATTAGTTCTCTTATATAAATGCCGAACACAGATTTTATTGATAGAACGTAGAGATAGATATAATATAATTATATAATTTAGAATTGGTCACAGCCTCTTCCCTGAAAATTGAAAGAAATGGCCAAACATCCCAGGTATAGTGGCCTAAATAATACCTGTTGGATCCAATAAATACAGCTATCTAAAAACTTAATTTCACATGCCACATATCACATAATGCTAGTTGCATTGCAAAGTGAATATGGAATACCTGTATGTTTCATCCAATACAGTTTTTATTTCCTCCTTGAAATGCCGATCAATTCCCAACCTTTCAAGAGTATCAACCATATAGAGACGAGCATATATATCCAAAGGATAAATGGTTGGAACTGACAAGATCAATGGAAAGTCAGTAATGAAAAATTAAAAAGAAATCATAAACATGGCCATAATTAGAGTTATGCAGATGGACCTGCATTTCCAAACTTCTCTAAGACTAAGTGCAGGTAATGAAGACAACCAGCATCCTGAAGGTGATTAAAAGCAGCAGCGGTGGTGGATGGTGAATTGAACAGTGACCCATTCTTTCTTTGATATTTCATGACCATTTTCCAATCTTGTAATTCTCCAATTCCTTCTGAAATATAAGCTAAATAGACTTTCCTTCCCTCTGGGTCGCTATTACAGCCACTAGACAAGGACCAAATGAAAATAAGACCTCTTACAAGTGCTTTAAAAATGAATATCGATTTGCAGAAGCTACAATTCTTCACATAGTTCCATATCCAAATTTTAAATGCACAACTTTTTGGATTTCAAGAAATGAAACTTGTTCAGCCAATCACAAAGACTCACTAAATTACTCTACGAAACAAGTGATCAGTTTGGCAAGGTTGGATTAGCTTGAGCAACCTCATATTTTATGATAACAGGAATAGACCCTAAAATTTTCTTGCATATTGTTTTGGAAACAAACTTACTCAACATATATGTTAAACCGAGCTTAAACATCAATATATGTATACCTTCTAAGCTCTAATTCTCTCCTGTAAAGCATTGCATCTATATATTCTGATTTCAAAGGAAGGTTCAGCGCCAAATCTTTAGCATGCTCAAGCATACCAGGAAATATTATATCAAATCCCACTGGTGTATGCTGCTTTTCATCGGTTAATGAAGCAGAATTCAACTCAACAAATTGAAGGCCTACAACAAAAGAAAGAACATTTGTTCAGTTCACATTTATGGTAAAATTGTGAATTAAAATAATATTAGTACCTTTATTGATTTGTATTTCACCAATACCCCATTTCTTCAATGCAAGTATGCATGCTAATGTAGATGAGATAGCATCCTTAGCTAACAATGGATCACGACAAGGCAGACCCCAAGAGCCATCACTGAGTTGATTATCAACTATCCACTTAGTGCACTGAGGGAAAAAAGGAGCTTTTGGGCAGTTTGGAGATGGGACCATTGCTACCCAAGCAGTGTCATATGAAGAAACCGAAACTTCAATCTTATCAAACATCTTCTTAATTCTTTCTTTAGCGCCATCAAACCACTAAATGAATCAAAAGTAGGAAGCCTTTATAAAAATGTTGGACTTTTCTTTCCCTAATATAATAATACATAAAGAACAATATCAATAAGTGGTAGGATCAAATCAGATACCTGAATTGCTGGAGTGACTTCTTTGACTAATTCCACGCGAAGGTCTCTCAAGTTTGCTTATGAAAGGATATTATGCCAAAAAAAAAAAAAAAAAAAAGGCCAATAAAGATTATTCACCATGTTGAAAAAGCAATACCAATACCAATTTGAAAAATCAGAATTAGAAATCACCATGTTGTTATCTATGTTGACAAGCAAACTGAGCTATTTACAAAAATGGACTTAACTAGATCTTATTCACTGTTGCATTACCAACTCAAAACAATTGAACAACTACAAAAATAAATAAAATAAATAAGTCTCAGAAAAGGTAAAGTGCACAGGAAAACCTGAAATCATCTTATTCTTGCAACTTGCAAGAATCCATCACATACCAACAAAACCATTCTATAAAAGAAACTTTTTTTTTTTTTCCTTTTATTGGTTAAATAGGATACATGCATGCATCCCCATATGGGTAGACACAAAATACACTTCTTGACAAAACTATGACAGTTTACACAAAGGTGTATTAACCAACTGGGCATTCTCTCCTGGTTCTTATGGAATAGATATGATATACAATCCCCAAGAAAAGTACAGCATATATTAATCCTCAGATCAAAACAAACAAGACAGCGAAATCTTTAAAAGACAGTAAAGAAAACCCATTTTGAATTTCATAAATATAAAAATAACACAAAACAAAAACTCGAAAGAAAGTGGAGGGAGAGAGAGAGAGACCTGGAATGGAGGAAGAAGTGGAGAAATTGGAGCTGAAAGACATGGCAGTGCCAAGAATATAAGAATCATGCGAAGGAAAATGTCTGAATGGCGGAATTAACAGAGGAACAACATTTATTTATGCAGAGAAAGAGACTAGACTAGTGGGCCCTTTTTGAGGAATCAAAGGGTTTGCAGATATGCTTACATAAACTGGCGCTCAACAACAAAACAGGAATGGCCATTGCTTTTAGCTTTTCATATGACGTTTTCTGTTCACGCTTATATGGAAACTCAACCTTCTCGTTGTGGCACTTCCATTTAAATCTTTTTTATTTTATTTTCGAAAAATAAGTTATCCTTGAAAAATCTTTTCCAACAAAAATATTTTGCTCACAACATATTTTCTCGATAACTTATTTTAAATTGTTTGAATGTAACATTCAAAATTAATCAAAAATATTAAAATCTTAAATTTATAGAGCTATAAAAATGTTAAAAACTATAGAGATTTCATATTTTGGAAATTTGTGGTCAAATATCAGAAGAAGTGTATGAAAAATAAATAATAACTTATGATATTGTAAAACGGTGGTGACTGAGGGTACTGCCAGTGATTAATTTGTGATCGCCATATGACTACTGTGATTAATTTAGCGTTGATTAGTAGTCTGACAGTAGCTACCTTGATGAATAAATAAATAAATACATATTATAATAAAGTTGGTTTTTACGGAAAAATGGTTTTCCCTTTAAAAATTGAAAGTTATTTTTTATTAAATGGCTTAAATTTTTCTTTGACTAAAAAATATTTTTAATTTATGAATTTTCTATAGCATTCCAAACATGGAAAGATTGGAAATAATTTTTAGGCAAATTACATTTAAAACAAATGTAGGTTTATTATATAATTTATTGAAATTGAGTTTTTGAATCCATTTATCATAATTGAAAATTTCAACTACAGTATAAATTACCTTTTTTTTTCTCTTTTTCCTTTTTTAGAAAGCATTATTCGTTTTTAATATGATAGGCAAAATGCTTTTGGCGTTTCTAGTTGCAGTTGTACACTCCACTCCTTTTCTTTTACTTTTATTCTTTATCTTAGTAACTGAAGATACGTATTAGATTTGTTCTACCAAGTTTGTTTTTGTTTGTTTGTCTCAAATCTGGTAATTCCTTTAACACTTGATTCCAAAACCAAAATTATATTTATATGTATTAATAAGAAATTTTTTTGTATTAAAAGATGGTTGCCAAATGATTAAAAATTTGTACACGGTATCGTTTGACAGTGGAAGATGAATGACTAGGTTTGTATAAGGTGGACATGGAATCACCATCCTCGTTTGGTCAGCAGCAGTCAAGATTTATGACATCACTCAAGGTTTATAATTATAGGAATAATTTTATCTTTTTATCTAGTAAATTATACAACTTGTTGCATTAACTCTAAAAAGAAACTTTTTCTTTTTCACAAAATTTGACTTATAAATTGAGATTAACAATTGTGAATTTATTAGTTCAACTTTGATAAACAAAATTATTTATTATTATTTGAATGCATAAATTGGAGGTTGAATAAACTATTATTAACCTGAAATAAACAGATTCTAAATGTTTTGGTGCTAAAATGATTGTTGTATTGCTAATTAACATGAATAAGGATATGGGTTTTTGATAAAAATAATACTCTCCAAAAAATTATTTCCCAATATAATGTTAAATCAAAACTATTTATCAATCTAATATTTGTCCTACCACGGAGAGAGAGTATGTTGCACTGAAACCACCAATTGAGCTGGTGGTTTCAGTGCAATAGAAAAAGTAACACATACTGGCAATCAGTCAGTAAAATGTAATTATATGAATAAACAATAACTTTAATTTTGTATTGAGACCACCATTTCAACTGGTGGTTTCAATACAAAATACAAATTTTAAGTTAATTTGTCTTTTCTCAAAAACATTCAATTCGTTTGATGGCTTTAGTGCAACTATGGGATATGATTATTAATCAACAAAAAATACACGCGAGAATGGTATTTGGTTAAGAGTTCACCAGGTTAACTAATGGTTTCAATAAACAAAATATTTGTTTGCTCAAAATATTTCTTCACCAAAATACACGTATCATCTTGTGGTTTTGGTTCATAAATATTTCAAGTTAAGTAATAACAATATAAGTGGGTTTTGGCATATTACATCTTCTCTGATGCCTTGATATTCTTCTCCATGCTTAATATTTATATCAACACTCATGCGAGGAGCTTGAACCATATTCACAGATGGTTGTTATGAGTTAGAAAATGTCAAATAAGTCTGTTGATCGGGTGTCATCATCGTCTCAAAGAAATCATTGAATGAGTATCTAGCATGAGATGTAGATTTATCACGTGTGCTGAAAGATGCCGCAGAAGTATTAGAAGCAAGTACTGTATATTGAAATAGCGTTGCCTTGCCTATTTCAGAGAAAGAAGTATGGGTTTTTTGGGTTGCTATTAGAGGTGTAAATGAGTTGAGTTGAGCTCAAACCTGCCATGCTTGAAGTTCAGCTCGATAGAATTTAGTTTGACTTGAAACTCAACGAGCCTAAAAATATAGGCTTGGGTTCAGCTCAATAAAAGCTCAAGTTTGGCTCGACTTCGACTTTAGGCTTGAGTTCAACTTAAAAAATTTTAAGCTTGAGCTTAGCTTGATGCTCGAGTAACCTAAAATAATATTATATATATGTATGTATAAAAGCTCGATAAGGCTCGACGAGTTTTCGATCTGAACATCATTAGGCTCGAGTTCAGCTCAATTACTAAACAAGCATGAGCTCAAGCTCGATTCGATTCGAACCTTTTTGAACTTTTTTCGAGCTGAGTTCGAATAATTTACGAGCTAGCTCGGCTCATTTACACCCCTAGTTGGCATCATCAAAGTGTAATGACTATTCGATGGTTTTTCTAATGCTGCAGATGGTACACTCCACTCAGGTTTTGATGCAGAAGATGATGTGTCAGGCATGTTAGTGCAATAACCTTCATAATAGCTATATATCATAGGGAGAGATACTAGAGGTATATTGTCTACTGGAGGGGTTTCAACTAGAATACGTCTATATATCATTTCACGGCTCCTTCGCCTCTGTAGTTCTTTTGGTGTTTGAACACGAAGAAACTCTATAGATGGAGAGGTAGGTTGAAGCATAGGATGAGTTTCGGTACGAATTTCTTCATTCATTGTGCCGAATAGATGAAAATATGATTAATTTTTCATGTATTAGTTATTAAGGCATATTTAATATAATACAAGTTCAACTCTGAAGCATTTTATTATTCTTGGTAATTTGTAACTGTGTAAGGAAACTTATGTTATTATAACTTAACTTGAAATATTCATGAACCAAAACCACTAGATGATATCTGAGTTTTGGTGAAAAAATATTCTACATAAATATTTTTTTATTGAAACCATTAGTTAACTTTGTGGACTCTTAACAAAACACTATTCTCGCATGTACTTTTTGCTGACTAATGGTCAGATCCCATAGTTGCACTAAAACTACCAAACCAATTGTGTGTTTTAGTGAAAAGGCGAATTAGCAGCTTAAAATTTTCATTTTATATTGAAACCAACAGTTGAATTGGTGGTCTCAATACAAAATAAAAATAATTATTTATTCATATTATTACTTTTACTGACTACCTGTCAGTAGATATTACTTTTTCTATTGCGTTAAAACCACCAACTCAAACTCTTAACAAAACACTATTCTCACATGTATTTTTTGCTGATTAGTGGTTACATCCCATAGTTGTACTAAAACTACCAAAAGAATGTGTGTTTAGTGAAAAGGCAAATTGACAACTTAAAATTTTCATTTTATATTGAAACCACCAGTTGAATTGGTGGTCTCAATACAAAATAAAAATTATTATTTATTCATATAATTACTTTTTATTGACTGTAAGTCAGTATAGATTGCTTTTTTATTGCGTTAAAACCACTGACAGTGCTTTCGCAAGTGTACAAAATCACTATAAGTAATATATGATAAGTAGAGTATCGTTTCCACGAGGATTGTATACCAAGTATCAAAATTGTGTTATTCTATTATTATTTAAACGATAAATGAGGGAATTGATTCAAGAACTTAAATTCAATAAGTAAAATAAACAAAGGTCACGCAAGCAAAATTTGTTTAAAGAAATCAAGGAGTAAAAACTACTAGGGAATTTGATTTCACTTAATTCTATCCAATTTATTTTATTAGTCCATTAATCAATTTTAATTGTTCAAGTAGGGGAAACAGCTATAGAATCACTAACAAGCTCTCCCGATGTATTGTTAGCTATTTTAATTCCGTTTAACTATCTATCTTCCAATAGCATAATCAAACCTGAATTAAATCATTAAGTTTTGTAGTTTGTTTATGAATCCATAAATTAAGGTTGTTAATTCATGAAAACCCCCAATGAGTCAAACCATATAGCTTCTGCCTCAAGTTGTTATTCTCATGTGATTCATTAACTTTTTCATATTAAAAATCCTTCTTCCGATAGTGATTAATAAAATAAATCAATCAAGGGGATAACCTTTGCCTGGCAGCATTAAGTTTATCAATGAATCATAACTTAAACAAAGAAAAACAAATCTAACATTATAAATTAGAAACGAAGCTAAGCTACATCAAATCCCTAGTATGAGAATTTAGTTAGACATAGTACTTAAATAAAACTCAGTAATGCTTGATAAATATTCCATAATCAATAAGAACAATGAAAGAAATAATCAAGATTAAGAGTTTAGAAATAAAAACTAGCTGACAATTAACTCTGAATGGCTTCCTTGAATCTTTGCACAACTCTTGAATATTTGAACTCTTAAAGAAATAAAACTATATACAAAAATAAGAGAAATATGAGATCTGGGGTGAGATAGAGTGGAATGATATGAGATATCTGGACATCTTCGCAATGAACTCTTCTTCTCTTTATATAGAGTCCTTGGAAGAGAAATCCACATAGTTTAGGGAATAAAGTCCACCTTTGTTAGGAGATGAAGTTCCCAATCAAGCCTTAAATTTCTCTCAATCATGACTTTCCATGTGCATAGATTAAGGCTTGATTTGCATGTGAAGAAAGTTGTCCAAGATTAGCTCCTGAAATTGGTAGGAATTTGTTGGCAGTCTTTGACTCAATTTAAGCTCTTGATCTTTGGCACGGGCGTGCTAGGAAGCCCGGCTAGGGCGTGCCAGGCTCTGGAAGTGTGGAGGACTCAGCACGGGCCGTGTTGTCTAGCACGCTTGAAGAGGGTCTTATGGCACGGCCGTGCGCCCTAGCACGGTCAGGGCGTGCTGGCTTTGGAAGTCTTTGTGCATTTGTAGCACGGGCGTGCTTCAGCGGGCACGCCCTAGGATTGCATCTCCTTTGTGGCACGGGCGCGCGCCCTAGCAAGGGCGCGCCATGCTAGGCTCTGGAAGTCCAGGGCATATGCAGCACAGGAGTGCGGCTTGGCATGGGTTGGGCGTGCTAAAATAATTTGCTTCATTTTGTCTTTTCTTATGCAAAAACCTTACAAATTGTCTCAAGATTAAGTGAGTTGTGTTTCAAGGAAGGTTTTAAATAAAAACATAACAAAATTCAGTAAAAACTAATTTAAATAAATAAAAAATACTAAAAATCTTAATAAAACTTACATTAAAAATACTATAAAAATGACACTATCAAAATTCCCCAAACTTAAACCATTGCTTGTCCTCAAGCAACAAAACTTAGATATTAGCTTAATATAGTAGGGAATAATTATTCACAATTTCAATAAGTATCAAAAGTCATTAACATGAGAATAAATCATGTGTTTCCCATGCTAATTATATTCTAGCAAAAATTCAATTTTCAATAAAACACATTCCTTAATTTAAACATAACTTAACAAGATTTTTAACACCAACAATTATTCAACTTATGATAGGTAGAGTATGAATTTTCACAAAAATATTTAACCTTTAAATAAGAGGTTTAAATATAAGTTCAACATTCCCATAGGCAAAATTAGTCATCCCTTCTCCATAATTGAAATGCATACAATTTAAAAGATCAAAAGGTCTTTATTTAGGTTGTAATGAGGTTTTAGGTATATAATCTCAGCTAAGTAAAGAAAAAGGATAACATGGTAGATAAAAGTACAAAGAATGGTTAATATCAGGATTTTCATTTATATTAAAAATAAATTTTTATTTGTAAAGGGAGATTAACTTGAAGTCTCTTACTAGCTTAAAATTAGAGATATTTTCGGCAATGTCTCTTCATAGCATTTTTGATAATTTCTTCCTTACTAAAGTTCCCCAAACTTGATTTTTGATTGATTGCTTCTTTTATGGGGTGTTTCTTTTCTTTTTTTTTTTTTTTTTTGCTTTCTTCATTTGCTAGTATTAATGAAATTTTCTCCCTTTGTTGTTATGTTTTAATAAAAATCAAATCCTTCAATTTACACATTATTGTACTTAGGTAGAAAATTAAGTTGGTTTATGGGTTAGGTTTAATAAAGGTGAACAATAAATTTTGGATATAGGCTTCAAATTGGTTGCAAGGGTCATACTTTCACTTAGGTGGTCTAGGCTAAATATAAAGTTTAACAAAGAATGCCTAAATCATTTCTTTCTAAATGCAAGCATTAAAAATTTTTGTCTTGAAGAAAATTTTAATTTTGTTCTAGAAATGCCAAGTTTAAATAAATTTTGATTAAAACACATCTATATATAATAGAATTCAATAAAAATTAGTGTTTATAATCTTATAAACAAATAGTTAAATCAAAGAATTATGTTAAGTCAAAAATTAAAATTTAAGCTGAAAAAAATAATTAGCTTCGAAGAACAACTAAATTCATTGCAAGTTAATGAATTATGATAATTTTTAAACTTGCTCAAAATGATTCCAACCATATTAAACTAATGAAATAAACAAACAAAATAATAAAAAAAAAATAAAATTTTAACAAAAATTTTTCTTTCCCCAACTTAATCTAGCACATTGTCCCCAATGTGTACAAAAATAAGACCAATTCCCCAAACTTACCATAAATCATCAATGCAAGGTAAGAAAACAAAAATAAAGTGGAAAACACCTTACCACTATTGTATTGACAATTACAATAAAAGACAAGAAAACAAAGGGCATGGTTCTAGCGGCTAAATTCTTAAAATGGGAAAGAACAACATAACACAATAATAATAATAATATAGACCTAATTGTTAAGGAAAGAAAGAAAAAAAAATTGAAATAAAAAAATTAAAATAATTAAAAGCAAATAAAAAAAAAAGAATGTAAGTAAAAGTAGGAAAAGTAGGTAGAGTAGGTAAAGAAAGAAAGAAAGAAGGAAAGAAAGTAAAAGTAGGTAGAGTAGGACCAAAAAAACAGAAAGAAAATTGGAAAAAAAAATAGGAAAAAAAAAAAGTTGCACAGCCAAAGTAATGAGGTGCACCTGACCGTGCTGCCTGGGAGTGCTAGGTAGCACGGGGTGCTGAGGATCACGCCCTGACCATGCTAGATTTTGACTATGGACTTATTTTTCTCTGAAAACAGCACGGGGGTGCTGGGCTGCACGACCTACTCGTGCTAGAGCCTAACTCTGGCACTTTCAATCAATTTTCAAGCCTCTTTAATCCTTCTTTGACTTGCAATATGAGTACAAAACACCAAAATAAAAGAAAATAATGGTTTAAAGATGGGAGAACAAAATGAAAATACAAGTAATAATAAAATAAAATAAAATAAAATTGCAAAGGAAGAGAAAGAAAATGATAGGTTGCCTCCCATTAGCGTTTTGTTTAAAGTCTTTAAGCTCGACTTTTGAGAAGTTTATCAAATAACGGCATTCGCCCATAGTATGTATCATGTAGTATCACACATGGGTCTTCGTTGAAAATGCCCTCAAGATTGGCTATTTTGAGAAAATTTATGCTCATCATATCAATAACATCTCGCTTTGAACGATGAAATTGGGGAAAAACCTGTATTAGATCATAGAGAACACAATTTATTAAAGATGGTATCATTCGAAAGAAAGGATCTTTCGGTGCTGTATATATAAAGACCATTGATGAGCTCAAATCAATAGTCTCAATTATTTCTTCATCCACCAATATTGCTTTCTGCTTGCTTTCATTTGAACTCTTATCCAATGTCCCTTCCAGTTGTACCTCACATTTTTCATGGTCATTAATAATCATATCTGGAAATAAGAAATTGAGATTTAATCCGCCTTCAAAGGAGTTGCATTTTTCACATGTAGAATTTACTTCTTCTAAATATGCAATTTCTCATAAAGTTTCCTCAGAATTGCACTCCTCATCTCTATATCCATTAATTGCCATGGTTATCAATGCTGCTGCTTGTACCTCCAAATTCTTTATTGCCATTTGTTGGATCTTAAAACTCTCACGAGTTTCATTCATAAATTCCATATGAGATTTAGTAAGGGCAGCAATCAAATCCTCTGAATTCTTTTGCTTCTCTTCTTCATACTCAAAATTTGGAGGGTATTGGTGATTCCAACCCTGCAGTGAAGGATCCCAATGACAACGGTAGTCAAAATCTGCCATATCATTTAATATGTAAAGTACATCTTTATAGCTACTTTCCAGAAGGTGAATATTGGTTGCTGAAAATCCATTATCTACCCAACTTCTTGTTTCTTCATCTAGTCCACAGTAGAATATGTAAGTGACATATTTATTAGTAAAATTATGTGTGAACCCCTCCCCCTAAACATCACTGGCATATGAATGCATGCGACTAAGGACAAAAATGCACGTGAATGTATGAGTCGCCACCTTGTTTAATTATTTCAGGGTAAACTAGGAAAAAACCCTATGTGACTCCAATTTTAATTAACCTGGTTGCTAGATTAATTATCCCAATGTTTAAGGCACAGTCTGCGAACCCGAGGTGGATCCCGAGACTATGTCATGCTGATAAACTAACCGATGAATGAATGCTTTGCAAGGTGAATGATGTAATTGGACCAAATGAAATGTTTAAGTGATTTCGACTTGCCACCCGGGGTGAAATCCCGAACGTGCCTACGTACTTCCGTGTGAATGGAAGATCAAAGTCAACGTAGTTCGATAGGCCTTGTTTCAAGGGCTTTGAAGGTGTATGCTTAATGCATGAGTGTGTGTGCGTATGCTCCGTGCATGTTTGTGTATGCTTTGCGCATGTTTGTGTATGCTTTGTGCATGAGTGTGTATGCTTTGTGCATGTTTGTGTATGCTTTGCGCATGTTTGTGTATGCTTTGTGCATGAGTGTGTATGCTTTATGCATGAGTGTGTATGCTTTATGCATGATTGTGTGTATGCTTTGTGCATTTTTGTGTGTATGCTTTGTGCATTTTTGTGTGTATGCTTTGTGCATAAGTGTGTATGCTTTATGCATGATTGTGTATGCTTTGTGCATGATTTTTGTTTAGGCATTTTGCCAAAAATGTTGATTTTGAGGCATTTGTGCCAAAATGGTTCATTTAAACGATTTGTCGCTTAAAAGATTGATTTTAAGGCCTTTGACTGAAAATTGGTTCATTTTAAGGCATTTCGCCAAAAATGTCGATTTTACGGCTTTGAGCCGAAAATGGTTGATTTTAAAGGCATTTTGCCAAAAATGTCGATTTTACGTGATTTGACGCTAAAATGGTTGATTTTACTGTTTTAAGCCGAAAATGTTGATTTTAAGGCATTTTGCCAAAAGATTGATTTTGAGCGATTTGTTGCTAAAAATGGTTGATTTTAGGCCTTTGGCCAAAAGGTGTTGTTTTAGGCAATTAGTTTGCCAAAATGTGCGATTTAGGCTTTAATGCCACGATTATCAATTAATCGGGCGTTCGAGCTTAATCACAATTTATTGTCGAAACGTGATTGATTAAGGCTTTTAGCCACAATTATTGATTAATTGGACTTAAGCCGGATTTGTTAGAAATAAGGCAATTGAACCGTAGTTATTAATTAACTAGGCTCTTTTAGCCAATATTGTCGGATTTAAACTTTAATACCACGATTATTGATTAACCGGGCATTTAAGCTTAATCAAATTAATTAAGGCAGTTTATTTACCAAAAATAATGACGTGGATGCATTTATGCAATTGTAGAATTATTAAGAGTAGAAGAGAAATATGCATGAAGTGCTAAAATTAAATAGGCAGAGTTTTGTTTACATACCTGATTTAATCGACGACCGCTTCTTAACTCCGGATTAAGCTCCTCGCTTAGGAAATATTAATTAATTTTAATTTGTTTAATTTTAATGTCCAAATATCACAATAAAAATGCAATAAAAATTAAATTAAATGCAAAAAGCGGTAAAGAAAACGCAAGGAGCGTGAGAGGGAGAAGGATTCGTCCGTCAACACAGACAGGGGTACCCAAAATTGGACTGAAAATGGCCTATTTATAGGCCATTTTCGGGTCCAGGGCGGCAGGTGCCGCCCAGGGGGCTGGGCGGCAGGTGCCGCCCAGGAGGGCGGCAGGCCCCGCCCACGCTGGGCGGGGGGTGCCGCCTGGGAGCGCGGCAGCTGCCGCCCAGTCGGTGGGGCGGCAGGCCCCGCCTGGTCTGGGTGGCAGGTGTCGCCCAAGCTGGGCGGCAGGTGCCGCCCAGGGGCGCGGGGGGGCCAGGCCCCGCCTGCGCGGGGCGACAGGCCCCGCGCGCGCTGGGCGGCACGCCTCGCCCGCGCGGGGAGACAGGCCCCGCGCGAGCTGGGCGGCTTGCCTCGTCTGCGCGCGCGGCAGGCCCCGCCCGCGCGGGGCGACAGGCCCTGCGCGCGCTGGGCGGCAGGCCTTGCCCAGGAAGTGGGGCGGCAGGTGCAGCCCAGGCTGGGCGGCTGCTGCCGCCGTGCCCGGCGGCTGCTGCCGCCGTGCCCGCTGGCAGGCGCCGCCGTGCCCGGCGGCCGGCGCCGCCGTGGCCTGTGTGGACACCGTGCCTCGCTCCGAGGGCCTTTTTGGGAGTTTCGGACCTCCGAAAAATATTCCGAGACCTGTTCCGCGATCCTCGCGATATTCCGGACGTTTTATGTACCATATTGGCGTATTTTCGGTGAACTTCCAAAATAGCCTCCGGTCCGGTCGGACTGTTTGCAGTCCGGGAAAATAGGCTTTCTGAGCATCAAAATTTGGGTATTCACAGTTGCCCCCCACTGGCTATCATAAAAATGATTTATGAGAGCCAGTGGCCGTCTGAAGGAGCAAATTTTGAAGGCGAAACTCGGACCATGGGCCAAATTGGGATTATGGAGCCTTGGGCTGAGTTGTGAATTTTCGGACCCTAGGCCGAGTTTTGAATTTCGGGCCTTAGGCCAAATTGTGAATTTTCAAGCCTCTGCGGCCGAATGTGATTTTTCGGGCCTCTGTGGCCTGAATGTGATTTTTCGGGCCTCTGGGGGCCTGAATGTGATTTTCGGGCCTTCTGGGGCCTGAATGTGATTTTTCGGGCCTCTGTGGCCTGAATGTGATTTTCGGGCCTCTGGGGCCTGAATGTGATTATTCGGGCCTCTGGGGCCTGAATTGTGATTTTTCGGGCCTCTGTGGCCTGAATGTGATTTTTCGGGCCTCTGGGGCCTGAATGTGATTTTTCGGGCCTCTGCGGCCTGAATTGTGATTTTTCGGGCCACTGCGGCCTGAATGTGATTTTTCGGGCCTCTGGGGCCTGAATGTGATTTTTCGGGCCCCTGGGGCCTGAATTGTGATTCTTCGGGCCTCTGTGGCCTGAATGTGATTTTTCGGGCCTCTGGGGCCTGAATGTGATTTTTCGGGCCTCTGGGGCCTGATTGTGAATTTTCGGGCCTCTGGGGCCTGAATTGTGATTTTTCGGGCCTCTGGGGCCTGAATGTGATTTTTCGGGCCTCTGTGGCCTGAAAGTGATTTTTCGGGTCTCTGGGGCCTGAATGTGATTTTTCGGGCCTCTGGGGCCTGAATGTGATTTTCGGGCCTCTGGGGCATGAATTGTGATTTTTCTGGCCTCTGTGGCCTGAATTGTGATTTTTCGGGCCTCTGGGGCCTGATTGTGATTTTTCGGGCCTCTGGGGCCTGATTGAGATTGTTGGGCCTCTGCGGCCGAATGTGATTTTTATTTTATTATTTTTTTTTTCTTATGAAATGATCAAATGCATGGAATTATATTTGCAACTTAAAGATGTTTTAGCCTCTTTGAGGAGTTAAAAAGAAATTTTGCCTCTTAGAGGACTTGAAAAGATGTTTTGCCTCTTAGAGGGCTCGAAAAGAGATTTGTTTTATTTTTGTGTTTTTTTTTTTTTTTTTGAGAACCAAGGGTCCACCTAAAGTCGAAATGATCAAATGGCTTGGTTTTGGATGAAGAATGGTTGGCTATTGGTTAGGGTTTCACCCTAGGTTTTATGTAAAAAGAGGTCGACGATAGTTGGGTTTCACCCTGGGTTGTGTATGTTAACACTTGCCCGTGAATCCGATCTGGAGGATTTCGCCCCCTGTTTGATGCCTTTATTAGCTGAAATAGAATTTCTTCTTAATGAAAGACTAGAAATTCCGTGATTACTTCTGTGATGGGAGAATGGTGAAGGTTCTTATCACTTCTTGCCCCCAGAATGGTGCTGACCATGGAATACTTCAAAACATTGGTGTTGTACTTGTCCAATCGATTGAGGAATCAAAGAGAACAAAGTCACTTATATGACTCGAGGAAACAGACAATGTTGATGACATCGCTCGTCTGAAAGGATCGAAGAAACGATGGTCCGAGTGGAGACGAGGTATTAAAGAATTACCTCTCAACAATTATGTTTGACATTTTTAGGGTTGTTTTGGAAACCCCGGGGATTGACATTTTCCTCTCTTTTTTTTTTTTTTTCGAGGAATGACTCAAAGAGTGACGCTTTCAAAATGAACTTTTGAGAATGACTCAATTTTTTGTTGCTCCTTGTGGAATGACCACTGGTGATGGAGACTTGATTTTAGAGACTCGATTTAGAGACTCAAATTTTTCTTGTAGTGAATTTTGACTCGAAGGAACTTAGTGTTCATCCTACAGAAATGGACTCTCTAAAAGAATTCATGAAAGCACTTTTTTTTTTTTTTTTTACCTAGTAGCCACCCTTTCGGGTTTTCGACTCTAGCAGCCTCTTTGCCCTAACTTTTGCCTAGACCGCCCTTTCGGGTTTTCAGCCTAGCGGGCTCAATTCTTGCCTGAAGCCGCCCTTTCGGGTTTTCAACTCCAGCTTTTATTTTTTTTTTCTTCGTTTATATATATATATATATATATATATATATATATATATTTTTTATATTGGCAAAGAGAAAATGCTTTTTATGATGCAAACTTATGTTTGTGACCGCGCCTTTGTGGCTGCCTACGTATCTCCAAGAACTCTTCGGGGGATGGGGAGAATCAGGTCTTTCGTAGTTCCTTCCGGGATGCGAACTTCGTGCTCAGCTTGGTGCGGAATTCATCTCCGGCTTGATTTCCTCGCGGGATTTCTTCCCGGCTTGATGTCTTTGCGAGATTCCTTCCCAGCTGGACGTCTCTGCAGGATTTCCTTCCCGACTTGATGTTGATGCAGAATTCATTTCTGTCTTGATTTCTTTGCAGGATTCTTTCCCGGCTTGGTGCAGAATTTATTTCCGACTTGGTGCGGAATGACTTGCTGTTGGGGCAAAATTTAATTCCGACTTGATGCTGATTGTGGAATTCATTTCCGATTTGATTGTTGATGCAGAATTCATTTCTGACTTGATTTCTTTGCGGGATTCCTTCCCGGCTTGATGTCTTTGCGGGATTCCTTCCCGGCTGGATGTGGATGCAGAATTCATTTCTGACTTGATTTCTTTGCGGGATTCCTTCCCGGCTTGATGTCTTTGCGGGATTCCTTCCCGACTGGATGTCTTTGCGGGATTCCTTCCCGACTTGATGTCTTTGCGGGATTCCTTCCCGATTTGATGTTGATGCAGAATTCATTTCTGACTTGATTTCTTCGCGGGTTACCTTCTCGGCTTGATGTCTTTGCGGGATTCCTTCCCGACTTGATGTCTTTACGGGATTCATTCCTGACTTTGATGATGTTGAATCAACTTATTGACTCGAGCTCGCATGATAGTGATGACCCTAGGCGAATCTGGCTTTGTTGTTGTAGCGGGTTTACCACTGGTTGACTGAAATACAACTTGTATTCATCACAAAGAGTTTTAAATACCCACATTGTGGTGGTAACTTGAGTGGCTTGAGTGTTGAAGAAGCTTTTATGCTTTGAGTTTGTGGCTTTGCCATGTTTGAATTCTTGAGGTTAATTTGAACTTTATCTTCCTCTGAATTTGAAACTTATTTCCTTAATGGTTCTCCTCTCCATAAGGAATTTTGAGGAGACTCTTCCTTTTCCTTGTTTTGAGAAATGGTCCTTGTTTATTAAGGACACTTGTACTTGTGCCATGCTTGGCACTTGATTGTCAAGGCGTTTGTTGTCATCCAATTTGTGGAAATGACTGCTTCTTTTCACTTGCTTTTTTTTAAAATGTGAGCAGCCGCTTGGTCTTTGTCCTTATGGCTGAAATGATTTGTCATCTACCCTTGATGGGCTTGAATTTAACGGAGAACTTGCAGTTGACTCGTTTTTGACAACTTGATTTCCTGTAACTTTATCCTTGATTTCTTTCTTTTGTGCAGAGGTTCCTTTTGACCCGTTTTTTTCTTTTTGCTTTGTTTGCTTCCTTTTGACCAGGGGTTCCTTTTGTCCCGTTTTTCCTTTTGCTTACTTAGAAGCAGCCTCTCCGTAAAGAATTTCGAGGCAACTTGATTCTGAGATGACTTGAGTAGTATATGGATAGCATTGCGACTTCGTGCAGACCCAACCCAATTCCAAGCATAACTTCTTTATTCTGTTGCTTTTAAGCTCAAAATTCAGACACCTCTCTATCGGAGCATCTTCCATCCTTGGGTTTTCGGAGAAACCATTCTGGCCCTAACCCCTTCAATCGGCTTTGTCTCGGTACTGTTTGAAGTCTTGCGTACCCTTTGCTGGATCCTTTTCCATGATTACCCCTCAAAACTTCCCCTTTGATGGTGCTTCTTAAGATGCCCCCAGCTTTGATTGATGCAGAGCAAATGAATGGATGAATGCATTTTTCTTTGCCAATCTTTTTTTTTTATCATCATTTTTTTTTCATTATTTTTTTGATTTTTTTTTGTGCTTTCACAGGAAAAGATAGAGAGAGAGTATAAACATAATTGGAACGTAAACTGATCCCTTTTTATTGATAAGACAAAATTTGTGTACAAAAGACACTTAGATTTACAAATTTGAATTGAATGAAAACTTGAATGGAAATGAAAATGAAAAGAAAAAAGAAACTAGGCCCTAAAAGATAGACTCTAGGTGGACTATGATGGACTAGGATCGGATTGACTGTAGTGACTTTGTTCTTCTTGATGCTTCAATCAATCAGACATGTTGTTGTTGGCCTTGAACAATTCTTTTGTTCTTTTGGAGGTTTGATCTCAACCTTCTCAGACACAAACTTCATTCATTTCTAAGAAAAGTTTGAAAGGATCGAACGATTCTTGTTCGGCAATTTTTTTTGCATTAATCCCATGGTTAGGCAAGGGATTGGTTGTTATTCAGCTTGCTCTTGGGGATGATAGACCCATTGTCAACCAGGTCTTGTAGACGGTTTTTCAAAGTCCAGCATGATTCGGTCTTATGCCCATGTCCTTGATGGTACTCACAGTATTCATTGGCTTTGAAATTCCGGGGCAGGGGGTTTGGTAATGGCCTTGCTTCTAAGGGCTTCAGTAAATTTGCTTTCATTGCTTCTCGGAATACCAAAAGGATTGGCATACCGAGATCAGTATATTGCCTCCTTGGCTGATTGTTTCCCAAATTCCCAACACGTAAAGGATTCGTGGGGATTATACTGGCTATTTCATTTGTCTCACTAGACCCAGCATGATTCTGCTTCTTGTATGAGTCTTCTTTGAGCCGACCCAACTGGATTAAGTCTTCCACCTTAGTTGCAGTCGCAATGAGCGATTGGAACATAGGCAAGTACTGTGTTTGAAGCTGTGACTGGTAGACAGGCAGTAAATTCTTGATTATTATGTCAACTTGTTCCTGTTCAGAGGGTCGGTTGATCATTTGAGCAGCTTTGGCTCTCCACCTCGAAAGGAACGAGGAGAAGGGCTCATTGTTCTTTTGTTTAGTGGTTTCCAGCTCCCTCCGGGTAACATCCACTTCGATATTATAATGATACTGCGTGTTGAAAGCATTGCATATGTCCTCCCAATTCTTCATTTTGGAATGATCCAAGCTTACAAACCATCTTAATGCAGCACCAGTCAAAGATTGCTGAAACAACTGAGCAAGGAGCTCGCTGTTCAGGCCAAAGGGGTTGAGGGCACCCACATACATTTTCAAGTGAGTTTTTGGACAAGTAGTTCCATCGAATTTGTCCATGTTGGGCATTTTGAATTTGGTTGGCAGTCTTGCTTCGGGGAACAGAGACAAGGAGTCCATGTCCACCACTTCTTTGTGTGTCTTGAGGGCGGTAACAGACCTTTCTAAGAGTTCTAGCTTTTCTCTCATTTTCTGAGCTTCTAGCTCAGAGGCAGTTTTGGAAGGCATGTCATCCAAGTTAAGGATAGGGTTTGAGGATGCAGATGCAGCACCAGGTCCTTGATTGGAGGCAGCATGATCATTTCCCCCAACTGGAGCCCCATTTCCATTACTACCGCCTAGTTCAGCTAATAGGGCAATTCTTTGGGCAGCCAATGCCTCATTCATTCTAGCCTCCATTCTGGCTTCCAGTTGTTCAATGAGGTTTTTGATGTCAATAAGGGATGCCATTGGTGCAGTTGAAGTTGGTGGGGTTGGTGATAGCACTGTAGGTGTGGCTGGGTACGGGTGGTCCTTGGAGGGGTACCTGTGAAAGGGCATAGTCAAAATGATTAGACTATCCTATATAAGGTGTTTGCATAGGGTATGTGAGATACTGTGAGGTAGGGTAATGTTGGTATGCTAGGACACCTAGGATAGGACCCAACGGGATATGATATGTAAGGTAGAATGTTTAGGGCTGGATACCTCGACTTTTCGAAAGGCCCTAAGTTCTCAAGAAAATTCTTTTTTTTGGGCCTTAGGGGCCAAAATGTGAATTTTTGGGCCTTTGAGGCCAACATGTGAGTTTTTGGGCCTTAGTGGCCAAATTGTGAATTTTTGGGCCTTATGGGCCAACATGTGAGTTTTTGGGCCTTAGTGGCCAAATTGTGAATTTTTGGGCCTTATGGGCCAATATGTGAGTTTTTGGGCCTTAGTGGCCAAATCGTGAATTTTTGGGCCTTATGGGCCAAATGGGAATTTTCGGGCCTTTAGGGCCAAATCGAGATTTTTTGGGCCTTAGAGGCCAAAATGTGAGTTTCTGGGCCTTAGTGGCCAAATTGTGAATTTTCGGGCCTCTGTGGCCAAATTGTGAAGTTTTGGGCCTCAGTGGCCAAATTGTGAATGTTTGGGCCTTAGGCCAAATTGTGAATTTTTTGGGCCTTTGGGGCCAAATTATGAATTTTTTGGGCCTTTGGGGCCAAATCGAGATTTTTTGGGCCTCTGTGGCCAAAATGTGAATTTTTAGGCCTTTGTGGCCAAATCGGAAATTTTAGGACCAAAATGTGATTTTTCAGGTCTTAGGGACCAAAATGTAAGTTTTCAGGTCTTAGGGACCAAAATTGTGAATTTTCAGGTCTCAGGGACCAAAATGTGATTTTCCAACTTTGAAATGGAAAAAAATTTTTTTTTTTTTGAAATATGGGATGAATGCGTGAATGCGCACAACATCACAACATAATCCATTTTTAATGGAATGATTCAGCATCATCGGGTGCATACAGTCCTAAAGGATAGGTTCTATAGGCTATGACACAAATAGAGAATTGGCTTATTAAGGGACCCTTGAACCTTGAGCATGGATATACCTAACCACATGTGAAACAACGAGTTTCGCGTGGGTCCAACGGTACGCATACTCATGGGCCACCTCCAAAAGGATTAGAGATGGTTTGCGGTAACAGGGAGGACGCTTTGGCTGTCCGTCGGCATAATCAAAGAGACCTGCCGATCAGCGCTACTTGCTATCCAGACTCAGAAGTTTGAACAGAAAGAGAAGAAATTCATTTGAAATTCATTTTTTATGCAATGGAGAAAAAGATTCTCAATCGTGCAAATAAATCAACAAGTTTTAATGTTTTAATCACGCTTTACGATTAAGTCCAAATTTCCTGATCAAGTATTCTTAAAGAAAGAACACTCGATTCGTGCTATGATATCCTGCAAAACAAGGCACAACAAAATAATACCCTAAAGAAGGGCAGGTTAGTTTACACAGCAATTGTAGTCCACTTTTATGCAAAAAGATTACATAATTAATTTTCCCCAGCAGAGTCGCCAAACTGTGAACCCCTCCCCCTAAACATCACTGGCATATGAATGCATGCGACTAAGGACAGAAATGCACGTGAATGTATGAGTCGCCACCTTGTTTAATTATTTCAGGGTAAACTAGGAAAAAACCCTATGTGACTCCAATTTTAATTAACCTAGTTGCTAGATTAATTATCCCAATGTTTAAGGCACAGTCTGCGAACCCGAGGTGGATCCCGAGACTATGTCTTGCTGATAAACTAACCGATGAATGAATGCTTTGCAAGGTGAATGATGTAATTGGACCAAATGAAATGTTTAAGTGATTTCGACTTGCCACCCAGGGTGAAATCCCGAACGTGCCTACGTACTTCCGTGTGAATGGAAGATCAAAGTCAACGTAGTTCGATAGGCCTTGTTTCAAGGGCTTTGAAGGTGTATGCTTAATGCATGAGTGTGTGTGCGTATGCTCCGTGCATGTTTGTGTATGCTTTGCGCATGTTTGTGTATGCTTTGTGCATGAGTGTGTATGCTTTGTGCATGTTTGTGTATGCTTTGCGCATGTTTGTGTATGCTTTGTGCATGAGTGTGTATGCTTTATGCATGATTGTGTGTATGCTTTGTGCATTTTTGTGTGTATGCTTTGTGCATTTTTGTGTGTATGCTTTGTGCATAAGTGTGTATGCTTTATGCATGATTGTGTATGCTTTGTGCATGATTTTTGTTTAGGCATTTTGCCAAAAATGTTGATTTTGAGGCATTTGTGCCAAAATGGTTCATTTAAACGATTTGTCACTTAAAAGATTGATTTTAAGGCCTTTGGCTGAAAATTGGTTCATTTTAAGGCATTTCGCCAAAAATGTCGATTTTACGGCTTTGAGCCGAAAATGGTTGATTTTAAAGGCATTTTGCCAAAAATGTCGATTTTACATGATTTGACGCTAAAATGGTTGATTTTACGGTTTTAAGCCGAAAATGTTGATTTTAAGGCATTTTGCCAAAAGATTGATTTTAAGCGATTTGTTGCTAAAAATGGTTGATTTTAGGCCTTTGGCCAAAAGGTGTTGTTTTAGGCAATTAGTTTGCCAAAATGTGCGATTTAGGCTTTAATGCCACGATTATCAATTAATCGGGCGTTCGAGCTTAATCACAATTTATTGTCGAAACGTGATTGATTAAGGCTTTTAGCCACAATTATTGATTAATTGGACTTAAGCCGGATTTGTTAGAAATAAGGCAATTGAACCGTAGTTATTAATTAACTAGGCTCTTTTAGCCAATATTGTCGGATTTAAACTTTAATACCACGATTATTGATTAACCGGGCATTTAAGCTTAATCAAATTAATTAAGGCAGTTTATTAAGAGTAGAAGAGAAATATGCATGAAGTGCTAAAATTAAATAGGCAGAGTTTTGTTTACATACCTGATTTAATCGACGACCGCTTCTTAACTCCGGATTAAGCTCCTCGCTTAGGAAATATTAATTAATTTTAATTTGTTTAATTTTAATGTCCAAATATCACAATAAAAATGCAATAAAAATTAAATTAAATGCAAAAAGCGGTAAAGAAAACGCAAGGAGCGTGAGAGGGAGAAGGATTCGTCCGTCAACACAGACAGGGGTACCCAAAATTGGACTGAAAATGGCCTATTTATAGGCCATTTTCGGGTCCAGGGCGGTAGGTGCTGCCTGGCTCGGCAGCAGGTGCCGCCCAGGAGGGCGGCAGCTGCCGCCCTGTCGGTGGGGCTGCAGGCCCCGCCCACGCTGGGCGGGGGGTGCCGCCTGGGAGCGCGGCAGCTGCCGCCCAGTCGGTGGGGCGGCAGGCCCCGCCTGGTCTGGGCGGCAGGTGTCGCCCAAGCTGGGCGGCAGGTGCCGCCTAGGGGCGCGGGGGGGCCAGGCCCCGCCTGCGCGGGGCGACAGGCCCTGCGCGCGCTGGGCGGCTGGCCTCGCCCGCGCGCGCGGCAGGCCCCGCCCGCGCGGGGCGACAGGCCTCGCCGCCGCGCGCTGGGCAGCAGGCCCCGCCCGCGCGGGGCTGACAGGTCCCCGCCCGCGCGGGGCGGCAGGCCTCGCCCGCGCTGGGCGGCAGGCCTTGCCCAGGAAGTGGGGCGGCAGGTGCCGCCCAGGCTGGGCGGCTGCTGCCGCCGTGCCCGGCGGCCGGCGCCGCCGTGGCCGGTGTGGACACCGTGCCTCGCTCCGAGGGCCTTTTTGGGAGTTTCGGACCTCCGAAAAATATTCCGAGACCTGTTCCGCGATCCTCGCGATATTCCGGACGTTTTAGGTACCATATTGACGTATTTTCGGTGAACTTCCGAAATAGCCTCCGGTCCGGCCGGACTGTTTGCAGTCCGGGAAAACAGGCTTTCTGAGCCTCAAAATTTGGGTATTCACATTATGATAAGGAAATCTCTCCAACAATTCATTAAATCTTGCCCAACTGGCATAAAATGGCTCCAAATGTTGTTGGTTAAAATTTGCAACTATTTGTTGATAATACATCTCAAATACTTTGCAAGGAAATGATGAAAAAGAAAATCAACAAAAACAAAGAAAAAATACAAATAATATGAACAAATATTTCGATTAAAAAAATGTCTAAATTAATAATAGGATAATTTGTATTGATATTGGTAATGCCAATCCCCAGCAACGGCACCAAAAACTTGACGGTGCTTTCGCAAGTGTACGAAATCGCTACAAGTAATATATGATAAGTAGAGTATCGTTCCCACGAGGATTGTATACCAAGTACCAAAATTGTCTTATCCTATTATTATTTAAACGACAAATGAGGGAATTGATTCAAGAACTTAAATTCAATAAGTAAAATAAACAAAGGTCAAGCAAGCAAAATTTGTTTAAAGAAATCAAGGAGTAAAAACTATTAGGGGTTTTAATTTCACTTAATTCTATCCAATTTATTTTATTAGTCCATTAATCAATTTTAATTGTTCAAGTAGGGGAAACAACTATAGAATCACTAACAAGCTCTCCCGATGTATTGTTAGCTATTTTAATTCCGTTTAACTATCTATCTTCCAATAGCATAATCAAACCTGAATTAAATCATTAAGTTTTGTAGTTTGTTTATGAATCCATAAATTAAGGTTGTTAATTCATGAAAACCTCCAATGAGTCAAACCATATAGCTTTCGCATCAAGTTGTTATTCTCATGTGATTCATTAACTTTTTCATATTAAAAATCCTTCTTCCGATAGTGATTAATAAAATAAATCAATCCAGGGGATAACGTCTGCCTGGAAGCATTAAGTTTATCAATGAATCATAACTTAAACAAAGAAAAACAAATCTAACATTATAAATTGGAAAAGAAGTCAAGCTACATCAAATCCCTAGTATGAGAATTTAGTTAGACATAGTACTTAAATAAAACTCAGTAATGCTTGATAAATATTCCATAATCAATAAGAACAATGAAAGAAATAATCAAGATTAAGAGTTTAGAAATAAGAACTAGCTGACAATTAACTCTGAATGGCTTCCTTGAATCTTTGCACAACTCTTGAATATTTGAACTCTTAAAGAAATAAAACTATCTACAAAATAAGAGAAATATGAGATCTGGTGTGAGATAGAGTGGAATGATATGAGACATCTAGACATCTTCACAATGAACTCTTCTTCTCTTTATATAGACTCCTTGGAAGAGAAATCCACATAGTTTAGGGAATAAAGCCCACCTTTGTTAGGAGATAAAGTTCTCAATCAAGCCTTAAATTTCTCTCAATCATGACTTTCCATGTGCATAGATTAAGGCTTGATTTGCATGTGAAGAAAGTTGTCCAAGATTAGCTTCTGAAATTGGTAGGAATTTATTGGCAATCTTTGACTCAATTTAAGCTCTTGATCTTTGGCACGGGCGTGCTAGGAAGCACGGCCAGGGCGTGCTAGGCTCTGGAAGTGTGGAGGACTCAGTACGGGTCGTGCTGTCTAGCACGCTTGAAAAGGGTCTTGTGGCACGACCGTGCGCTCTAGCACGGTCAGGGCGTGCTGGCTCTGGAAGTCTTTGTGCATTTGTAGCACGGGCGTGCTTCAGCGGGCACGCCCTAGGATTGCATCTCCTTTGTGGTACGGGCGTGCACCCTAGCAAGGTTGCGCCGTGCTAGGCTCTGGAAGTCCAGGGCATATGCAGAACAGGCGTGCGGCTTGGCACGGGCTGGGCGTGCTAAAATAATTTGCTTCATTTTGTCTTTTCTTCTGCAAAAACCCTACAAATTGTCTCAAGATCAAGTGAGTTGTGTTTCAAGGAAGCTTTTAAATAAAAACATAACAAAATTCAATAAAAACTAATTTAAATAAATAAAAAATACTAAAAATCTTAATAAAAATTACATTAAAAATACTATAAAAATAACACTATAAACCACAACTCAGTTGGTGATTTTGGTGACTCTTTTCATTGAAGTACAAACATTAGATTGACAAATAGTTTTGATTTAGAATTAGATTGGGAATTGGTCTTTTGAAGAGCATTATTTTTGTCAAAATCGCTGAGAACATTAGGACTTACTTTTTACCATGTGAACAAGTGATGTGGACAAAACTTGCTTACCTCAACAATGCATGTGAATTACATTACACATAATTAATATCATTATCGGTATATATGAAAAGGATAATCATTGGCATTTGTTGGTTGTTGATATGACACTTTCTTTGAAGAGAGAGACTCCATAATATTTGAATATTTGTATTTCACCAATTTGAAAAAAAAAAAATTATAGGTTTTGAAGAACAAAATACATTTTTCATTAAAAATTGTCTCTCTAATTTATATTTTTATGAGAGTTTTAAATTGTTTTCGTCGAAAATCCCCCCGGAGGACCCAAAAACATCCTTTTTATGATTTTTGATAAAATATTTTTATTTTAGATGCGGTGCCGATAAATCGGTCTCATAAACAATTTTGAGTTGCCACCCATTGTTTAGGCAATGGGACCGTTTTTATAAAAATGACTCCATTTTAAACCCAATTTTATTTTAAGGCCAAATTATTAAAAGACTGGTCAGGCGCATCAATGCGATTCTGGGTAAGGGAATTGGGTACGTTGGCCCGTTGGAAGCCGACGCCCGGAAAACCGACCTCTATTAACCTATGATTTCTAATTTATTTTAGTTAGAAAAGCCAAATTATTTATTTATTTAAACCCAACCCAAATAAATCGGACCGAGTTTCTATTTGGAAGATTATTTAATCGTCCCAATCAAATCTAATTATTACATAGAAATTATTTAAATCAAAGCAATTAAACCAACGCAATTAAACCAAATAAATAAAAGACCCGCTCTTGCCTTATGGTTCAAGGCGGGCGACAAACCGAGTCAAAAATATTAAATAAAATAAATAAACGAATGACCCGCTCTTGCCTTATGGTTCAAGGCGGGCAACAAACCGAAGAATAAATCAAATAAATAAAAGACCCGCTCTTGCCTTATGGTTCAAGGCGGGTGACAAACCGGATCCAAAAATATATATATAAATCGAATCAAAAAATTAAATCCATAAACCAATAAAAATAATGCCATACATAATTGTTATTTGATATCTAAATCACATTTTAATTTTTTATTTTTAGTTTAATTTCATTTTTGCATTCAACCAAAAATTATAAAATCCACACAAATAAATATACAAAATCACATTTTAGTATTTTAAGCTTAATTAAACTGTGATCTGTTCATAATTGGCCATTTTCAAATTTATTGAAGAAATTAAACTTTATTTATGTGTAAAATTTATTATTTTTATTATTATATTTTTTTATTATTTTTGGAAATCGGATGAACAGTGATGAATAGTGATGAATAGTGATCTCCAGAAGCTTTCTTTTCAAAGATTTAAGTGTGTTTTCTTTATATTTATTATTTTGTTATTTTCTCTCTTTTTATATTTTAATTCACCTAAAATTGATATCTAATGGTAATTTCTCTTCAAATTAATTCACAAGAATTTTTTGAGAGAAATGTGACCGTACAGTATTATTTTTTAGAGTTTGAAGATTGTGAAGTGAAGTGTGTGAAAATTGTGAGAAAGAGGCCTATTTATAGAGGTTGGGTGAGTAGTACAGTCACTGTAGCATGGTAGTATAGCTACTGTAGCAGAGCTAGTACAGCTACTGTAGCACAATTACTTAGCACAAAATACTGTAGCATAATTACTGTAGCACAGTAGAACAGTCACTGTAGCGCAGCTAGTACAGCTACTGTAGCACAATTACTGTAGCACAGACACTGTAGACGGACTTTGTAGACGGATACTGTAGCAGCACCTTTTTTTTTTTTTTGAAAGGCTTCTAGATAGCATTAACCCATTCATCCTCTTGTCCTCATCGGATCAGGCGGGGCATAAAAAACACGCGTCAACCTAAATACAAGGACTTTTGGTATTTTTTCTTATCTAATTTTGTTCTTTCAAATTTATTAACTTATATATCTTACTCACCATTTATAATTTTTTTTCAAATTTTTTTATGTATGCATTTTTATACTTCAAGCTATTATTCTAAGGGGATATAAGTTCTCACTACTTTTTCCATTAGTATTTCATATTTGTATAGGAATATGCTTCTTTATTTCCATTTGCACACATAATTCTTTTTCCTTTCAAGTTTATTGCATAAATACCTCACTCATTAGTTGGAATAAAAATTTTTAATTTCACATGATACATTTGAATCATAGTGTCTATGCATGCACTTTAACTTTTTAGCAATTTATTTAATACACATATTTTGTGTCTTAAAAATAAATATACAATATAGCCGTGCAAAGCGTGAGAACCTGCTTAGTATAAATATAAAACTTAAAAATTTGCTTGAAGGAAAAACATATACAGTACATAAACTAGAACAGAGAAGGCTAGCATATTAGAAAACGAGTGTGTGTATCCAATCAATTAGTGTTGGGATGAGTGATTTTTCACCAAAGACAAAGCCACAGCCCCACAGCCCCTTTTTACTTTTTTCAATCATAGGAATCCACACTTCCAAGGTAGATTTCTGTTTTAAACTTTTCTTCTTTGATATTTATATTTTTTAATTGTTGAGATTATAAAATTCTGTCTCTTTTCTTTTCTTTGTTAATTTATTTGTTGGAGGTATGAAATTGTGTTTTTGAAATTATTTATTAGTTGGAGATTGTTGGCTCAAGGGTCAATTCTATCTTGAAATTTGATGATTATGCAAAACGAATAAATTTAATATTCTGTGCTAATATTGTTTTATGCAGATTTATTTATTTATATATATGGAAATTAAAAAAGAAGTTAAGTTCCTACAAATCCAAGATTAATTGAAGACTATGAAGAATATTGTAGATTTTTTTATCTTAGGATTTTTTATAGGATAGAGAATATTCCTTTATAAGCACAAAAGTATTTCTTCTCTCTCTCTCAAAAATGATTTTTGAAATATTTCCTTAAAAGTCAAAATCTCGATTTTAATTCTCTTACCTAAAAGAAAAAGATTTCATCTTAAATATTTTTGGTAACAAAATATTTGAAAAATATTTCTATATCTTTTATTTACGGAAATTGTTTTATGAAGAAAGTCCAAAATCTTTTTTTATTAGCTTACCTTAAAAGAAAAGATTTTGACTCTAAATATTTTTGACAATAAGATCTCTGTATTTTTTAAAGTTTTGAAAAGTTAAAATTCTTCTTTAAAGGCTAAAGATTACATTCTAAAACAGGATCTATATCCCTTTATAAAAGGCGTCTTCTTCTTATGAAGACTTGGGTAATTCATTTTACAAGAGTAGGAGTTAATTGTTTCAACGTTTCATCACTCAAAGCTCTTTCTCAATCCCCTTATTTCTTTTCGTCTTTTGCCTTCAAGAAACATTTTTAAGAGAAAAGAAAATTTCATAACAACTTCTTTTGAAAAACAGTTCTGTTCTGTAAATCGATTTTCTAAACTTAATTTCTGTTTTTCCTATGCTTATATTTGCATTTCTCTATGTCTATATAGATTCTGTAATCTGTTGTAGATAGGTTTTTATTTGAAAAACTTTTGTGTAATAGCTTAGGCGAAAAGCTATTGTGAAATAGGTTATCCAGCGACCTTCTCCTTGTGTAGGATTCTAATGTCTTGATTTGAGTTTCTGTTCTCTGCAAAAACAGAAAGGGTTGACGTTGACTAGAACCTTTGGAAAATCTAGTGGGACAAACGGTAGATCTAGGTGTTGATATATTGCCTTGTACTGTTGGTTTGTCTCTTACCCTTGAAAAGAGATAACATAGTAGAGGATCTCAAGATGAGTCTTAAGGAGTGGATGTACGCGAGTTAGTGCGGAATCACTATAAATCGCTGAGTTTATCTTTTTATTTTCTGAAGTTCTGCTTGATTACATTTTACTTACACTTCTGTTAATCTTTTAGCAATGCGAAGTTGTTAATAGTTTTATTGTTATAAACTCGAATAAGCTTTATCTTTATTGAATATTAGAACTCTGGAATTCAGCATTGTAATTATACTAAGTTCTAATCTGTTCTTCTATATTTAGTATATATCAGAAGTTGAGTTTTTATCAGTTTTTTAAGTTTACTTAAAGCTTGGTGAAGCAGTTCTAAAATTCAATAACTGTCTTTCACAGAATCTTTAATGATTGTCTAAGCTTTATGAAGTAGTTCTAAACGTGATAACTTTCCTTCATAAAGTGTTTTTGAAATTGATTAAGATTTTTGAAGTAGTTCTAATCAATAGCTGCTCTTTACAAAATTTTTCTAATTTCTACATTAAGCTTTCTGAGGAAGTTCTAATCTTGATAACTTATTCTCACAAACATATTCTATTTCCGCTGCAACATAATTCTGATTTTTTGTTTTTGAAAGTTATACTTAATTTTTTTTTAAAATCCAATTCACCCCCCTCTTTGGTTGTGCCATACATATACGGGACCCACAGATATGATTTCTTTTTGCTTGTTAATGTTAAGTGCATTATATATAAATAAAATTAATAAAATTAATAAAATTTATTTTTGCTAATTAAAAAATATTCTAAATATGCATTCTTTATAAAAGCTTGATGTCATCAGTCCATAAGTCCATCATTTTCAGTTTAAACATATATTCACATGATGATACAATAGTGGATAAAATATAAAATAATATAATTGTTTCATTGATACGATTTTACAATCAATATTTGTAAATTAAACTCATAAAATGTTATAAAGTTATATATATATATATATATATATATATATATATATATATATATATATATATATATATATATATTACAATGTTTACTCTTATTACTAACTAAAACCTATAAATATTAATTTTAGTTTTTCAACGCTTTGGAATTTACATATTTTTTTAACAAAACTAAAAAATCAATTACATATTCTAATTCTAGGTGTTTAATAAATTAATTAGTATTCCAAAATAGAACTTTTGTATTTTTAATTGTATCTATAACAATATTTTTATTTATGTAGTTATGGAATAGTACTCTAAAAAAAAAAAAAAGCCACTGTTACAGAATCTCCATCATTATCAATTAATCAACATGTTTAACTAGCACCACTTAAGTCATCATTAAAGATCATGAGCTTGATATAGAAAACATTCCTTCTGATTGATATGAATTCATTTGTTTTGTTAAAAAGATCAGCAAACTCTATTAGCTACTAATATTAAAGTACTATGTCTGGTCTATAAGCTTATTCTTGATATTATTATTAATAAATTATATTTAAAAAAAAAAAAACATTCCTTCTGATCCAGGGTGCGACCTAATATAATGACATATCCACCTAATATTATGGATCAAATACGCAGAGCTTACTTACTAAATAGTCCGTGTTAACAACGCCGTCATAAATTTCCTCGTACAATAGATGGAGATTGAAAATGGAGTTTATTGCATCTTTTTTTGATGAATTCATTAGTTGGTGAAAAAGATGTTGCATATTGTTTATATTATTATCTTTTTTTATCTGGACATAATGAAAGGTCGTGATGCTTTTGTATGTGAATGTTTTACTACTTTGCATAAGAAATAAAGATTGAGAGAACATTTAGAAAACATACTAGTGATCATAATAAATTTCGATTAGATTGTCGAGATTTAATATATCAAACTCAACATATTGAATTGTCTTTTTGAAAGCAATCAAAATAGTCAAAGATTGAGCATCATTGTAGGTTAAATGCATCTATAGTATGTCTTATCTTTTTTTATTCAGACATAATGAAAGGTCATGATGCTTTTGTATGTGAATGTTTTACTATTTGGCATAAGAAAGGAAGATTAAGAGAACAATTAGAAAACCATACTAGTGATCATAATAAATGTTGATTAGCTTGTCGAGATTTAACAGACCAAACTCAACATACTGAAGTGTCTTTTTGAAAACAATCAGAACATCAAAGATTGAGCATCATTGCAGGTTTAATGCATTTATAGTATGTTTTCGTTATTTTTTAATGCAAGGATGCATTTGATAGATATTTTAAATCAATTTGAATTTATTTTTATATTGCATCTTATGAGAAAAATTTTGGGAATCACAAGTTATCTCTTGTTCTTGTTGATTATATTTATTTTATGTGTATGATTTTTGTGAAGTATATATTTTAGTAAATGCTATAAATTTGGTTTAAGTTTAAAATATTATTATAAGTAATCAAAGATGATGATTACAAATCTTTATTACTTGAGGTGTTGGAGTTTTCTAGTAAATACAATATAAGTGTAATAGATATGGAAGATGTTTATGTAGCTAGAAGGAGATCAAGGCTTAGAAGTGAAGAAATGACAAATCTTCATCATCATCGTGCGAAGCTATATTATTTTATGATTGATATGCAGTTTCAAGAATTTAATAATCAATGTAATGAAGTTAATACAAATTTGCTTTTATGTATGGCGTGTCTTAATCCTAAAGACTTATTTTTTGTATTTAATATGGATAAATTGATTGAACTTGCAAAGTTTTATCCATCTAAATTTTCTCATGTTACTTTAATTGAACTTGAACCTCAACTTGAAAACTTTATCTTTGAGAAGTAAGTGGAATCGAAGGCCTTGCAAAGAAAATAGTTACTACAAGAAGGCATATTATTTTTCCTTGAGTGTATTTGTTATTCAAATTGTCATTCTGCAATGAAACTCATTAGAAATTCACTTTGTAATAGAATGAGTGATGAGTTACTGAATGATTTTTTGGTGACTTACATTTGAAAGAGATATATTTATAAGAGTTGACAATGAAGTTATTATAAATACATTTCAATCAATGAAAAATAGACGAGGATATTGTAATTTAATTGTAACTAATTATTTTTTATTGTAACACCCGCCGCCTGATCCCAAAAGACCCGACGGTGGATGCCACATTCGGTGCCGGAGGCACCGTCCTAACCTACATATAAATCAAACAATCATATTATGAATTAGAAGTGACTTAGTATTCACAAGTTTAGCAAGTAATAGTATTCTGTTTTGAAAATGATTTGGGAGAATCCTACAGAAAAACTTCAAGAGTTTCCCCTAAAAATAGAAGTTGCCAAACATATGAATACAAAGCACTCCCAAATTCAAACTCCAAACCCCATCAAACTCAAATAACAACACAATAGCACTTCTATAATTTCATAACTCCATAGTTCCTCAATAACATTATAATATTCATCACTTCAATACATTCATTTAAATATATCAACTTCTAATGCTGTAACCATTAAATAAGTCCAAGTTTATCTCCCAATATATATACACCAAAATAATTTACAATAACATGCTTAAGTTATAAATGAAATAATACAGTCTCCAAAAATGTAATCGTTATACATGCCAAAATTTTTAGTTACATAAAATACTAATCAACTACCAAAGGATCTCTTCAACTCTGATGCTACTCTTCAGGTCTTTAAGCAGCAAGCACAATTTCCAACCTGCGCGTGATAAAATCAACGCGCTGAGTATAAAACTCAGTGGTGCTCATAAAACACAACAAACCAATGTTGTGATGACAACATACTTAAAAACAATCATTTATATACATCAAATCATTAAATTTGAACATGCAGTACATATGCACACCAACACATCATGCTTTAGAAATTCATTTGATATCATAAATAAGTTGTGGTAAATTAAGAGTTATTAACATAATGTGATCTCATTTATTTCACTTCCTTAAAAATATTGTATAAGGGCTCACATACACTTAGGAGAAAAAGAAACAGATAAGTTTTCATAGCTTATTCATAATGGCCTTAGGTCGCCAACCTTTTCATAACATATAGAGCGCGTCCGTCCTAACATAAGACACCCACGTGCCTAGCATATGATCATAGCTTCTTATCATAATGGCATCAAATGCCGAGCATGCTCATCATACATAATAAAATCAAATCATGCATCAAATTCACACCAAGTATATTAGAGCCCAAAAACATTTCTCATAAAATTCATTTTCTTTAGTCTTCTCATAATAAAAACTTAATTTAAACTTAAGTAATTCATAAAAATTCTCATACTTAAACAAAATGACTTAACATAGAAAATTTCCAGCATAAAAATAACATGGACCTTTGCTGTGTTTTTAAAACATAACCGGAGCTATGGGTCTCCAAATTAAATGAAATTAGAGTTTTTAGAAAGCTAAGACAAAATCCTACAAATGTTATGAAGGGATCACAGCCCAGATCAATATGGAAGATAACAAAACAAAGCTAGGAACACAGACTGACAGACCAGACCTGATTCAGCAGAACCAAGTCCATTGTTTCTTGAATTCCTACTAAACCCCACACTCAAATTAAACCAATTCAGAACGAGAGAATTCTCAAGACACAGGGAAACAACTTTTATGAAGAACTCAGAACCTAATCTTGTCATTATAGTGGTCAAAATGGGCACTAAAGTCAGTGATGCATGTGGCCCGACACAAACAGAGTCAGTTTGGGTGTTTTAGCCATAAGTTGAGTTATATATCTCCAAATTGGACACAAGAGGATGGGTTGGAAAGCTAAGAGATAGCACTACAACTTTTATGAAGGACTCAGACACAAATGGAAACTATAAATGACCGAACAATGGTCCTAAATCTCACTCAAAATCTCGTTTTTCCCAAATTCAGTTTACTTGAGCCATGAAAGGAACATGAACCACAAAGATACAAGGTAGAAATGTCTACCACAACATAAATACTCATCAAACATCATCCAAGAGCATGTAATGGCAACCAAAATTCAACAAACCAATCATTTCATACAAAATCTCAAAACATACACATAATAGCATAAAGGCACAAAATCAAAATTTGAGTAAGGTAAGTGTGTTTATGAACACTAACCTTCAAAACAAGCTTTAACAAGCTTTAATCAAAGCTTCTCAAGCTTTGGTCTTGCCTTTATCCTTATTAGAAGGCTCTCCACCCTCTACATGGAAGAAACTCAAAATCAAACAAAGAAAACAAAGAAAAGAAGTAATTGGAGCATGGTTAAGCATGTATATGCTAAAAGACAACTCTAAATCCAAAAATAATTCACTTATCATAAAATCACTTACTTGACCCAAGTAGGAAAATCACCAAATTCCTTGAAATTAGTCACCAAAGATTACTTCTCTAGCTTCACTCTCTAAGATTTATGCCTTAAATCAAGTTGGATGGGTGTTTACTAAGTAGGAATTGAAGAAAATGAAGAAGAAGAAGAAGAAGAAGGAGAAGAAGAAGGAGAAGAAGGAAACGTGTATGGAGAAGAAGAAGGCAAAAGTTGGTGCTCAATAATTGATAGTTGCTTTATTAAAGCAACTAAGGGGGTATTTTGGTCTTTTCTCCAAATTGGAGGGTATTTTGGTCTTCTCTCCAAATATTCTCCAATTAAATTCCTTCAAAATATTATTTATCTCCATAAAAGTCTCTAATTTATTCCATAAAAATAATTCCTCAATTTTCCTCCATAAAAAAAATAATTGCTCAAATTTCCTTACTTAATATAACACCATAATTCACTATTCACTAAGTATCTAAATTCTCCAAAAATATTCCTTACTTACTTTCTACCCATAAAAACCATGCATACATGCTCCAAAAATGTTAAATAAAATATAAAACATAAATAGTAATTTTTCGGACCAAAAATAATACCAACTTCCGGACCGGTGGTACTATTCACAGACCAGTAAACTACTATTAAAACATAGGAAAAAAAATGAGGCGTTACATTTATTTACAAGGAATTCTTATTGATTATATTTATTTTATGTATATGATTTTTGTGAAGTATATATTTTCATTGTACTCCCTTATTAAATTTTATGCTATGTAATTGTCGAAACCTTTCTCCTTTAAGTGAGGTCGAGAGTCTGATCCTTAAGGATGGAGCAAATACTCACTGGGAGCACTTTATTTTTTAGTAGCTGACCCAATGCGAGCAGGATTTAATCCTAACCTACTAGACATGTGGTTCATAAAAAAGTATGTATACAATAAGAATGTAAAGCAATTCATGTAAGTAATTTCTTAGTTAAATGGGAAAAATATAATCTCCCCTACATTAGAAAACCAAATTAAATCCTAAATAGAAAAATTAAACTAAATCTCATTTTTCTCCGCAAAATTATTTGCTTTTTTGGATATTTTCATAAATATTTTTTTAACTAACTCATTTTCTATTTTTTGTTTGCAATATTGAAAATTAGTTTAAAAAATAAAAATATTTAATTTTTTAAGATTTTTGTAAAAATATTTTAAACAATAAAAACTTCTTGTTTCAAAATTTTATTGTTCAATATAATGAAAAATATACATACGAATGATATATTGTGGTAGTTATCGATCTGGTACTAGTGGTAGGCAATGTCGAAAATTGATATTTGATAATCAATAATTGTTCTTATTATTGGTCAATGAATCAATAAATGTGTGTTTTCTTTTTTAGAGAAAAGTACTATTTAGTTCTTAGATTTTACTTAATTTATTACTTCATCCCTCCATTTTGGTACATCCTATAAATAGTCTTCATGTTTTGGTGAGAGCTCATTGATGTGAGTAAATGGATCATTTTCAGTTGCTAATTGATTGGCCGTAGGCGAGAGCCTAATAATTGATTGAAGGCGAGAGCCTAATGATAGATTAACGAGTGATTGATGTCCATAGGAGATTTCTTCCAGTTAGAGATAAATTTAGTGAATCTTAGATATGATTGAGATGAATGTCTGATCTTCAATTATTCTTAGATTCACTTATAAAAAAGGATCTTCTAAGTGATTGATTTATTTTGATTAATTTCGCTTATAAGAAATTATCTTTTAAGTGATGAGTTTTTCTTAACTCACTTACCATAAATGATCATCTAAGTGATGGGTTTTTTTTATTTATTTTCATGTTGCAATTTCCTGCATGTTGTGTATATCATACTTATGATGTGGCTCATCAGGCGATCGCTATGCTAGGTGCTTCCCTAAGTAACTTGGCTATCCATGAGGAGTAATAGGAGTAAGATGCTAAGACTAAGACCTTTACGCAAGAATACAAATGTTGACGATAATTTCTGTTCCTTTATTTTTTGCATTTCTAGTAAGCAGTAATAATTGTAAGATGATAATGCATAATGTATATGCATAAATGATAAACGAATATTTAAAAAAAAAATACAATTTATGAAAAGTACGAAAGATGACTGATTTTGGCATGAGTTAATGTAAGGACCAAAAGGGATCCAAGGTCAAGCTAGTGTTGACGCGTGTCTTTATGCCCCCGCCTAATCCAATGATGATATGAGGATGTGGAACGAATGTGTTAATGCTATCTAGAAGTCTTTTAATCCAAGGATTTAAATTAAAAAAGAAGATGTTAAGTCTTCGAGTGGGTCATAGCTGCGTCACGCAGCTATGTTAGATTACATGACGTTTTTGTATTAAACGACATGTAGCTCTGGTACAGCAAGTAAGCTGCGTCACGCAGCTATAGCTGCGTCACGCATCTATCCTCTAACCTACTTCTATAAATAGATCTCTTTCTCACTTTTGAAGGACGATTTTTAAAACCCTAAAAAACACACCCTACGGCCACATTCTCCTCCAGAAACTCTTATGAGTTGATTTGAAGGAAAATTGCCATTAGATATCAATTTTAGGTGAATCAAACCATAAAAAGAGAGAAAATAACAAAAGATAAACAAAGAAAACTTGAATCCTTGGAAACCAAGCTTTTGGGAGATCTTAACTATCACTTTTTAAGACATTTGATCCATTCACAATCCTCAATCTGAGGATTAGGTAATTTCTTTAACATTTTTTGTATGTTTTACATACTTTTTGTGGTTTTAGTAATTTAAGCTTCTTTAAATTGTATTATGTTCATATTTGGCCATTTTATATGTCCTTAAATCACATTTAAATAAAAAATGATCTAAATAAAGTGTTTGAAAATGAGCTTGGGCCAGAACAGCTGCCTCACGCAACTGTTCATCCAAGAACAGCTGCGTCACGCAACTGTTCATCAGGAACAGCTGGGTGACGCAACTGTTAGCTGTGTGACACAACTGTTCTAAGCTTCCAGAGTTAATTTCTTCAATAAATCCGAAAATGACCAATTATGAACAGATTGCAATTTAATTAAGTTTAAAATATTAAAATGTAATTATGCATGATTTTTGGGTTTTTGGTTTTTGGGTTTAATTTCGAATCGGGTAGAATGTATTCTTAGGTTCGGTTTGTGGCCCGCCTTTAACCATAAGGCAAGAGTGGGTCTTTTACTTATTTGGTTTAATTGCTGTGGTTTGAATGGTTTGAATGATTTTTCAATGCAATAATTGGATTTGATTGGGACGATTAATTAATTTTCCATATAAGAACTCGGTCCGATTCATTTGGGTTGGGTTTAAGTAAATAAATAATTTGGCTTTTCTAACTAAAATAAATTAGAAATCGTAGGTTAAAAGAGGCCAGTTTTTCCAGGCGTTGGCTTCCAACGGGAAGGCGTACCCAATTCCCTTACCTAGAACCGCATTGGTGCGCCTGACCAGTTTTCTAGATAATTTGGCCTTTAATAAAGTCGGGTTTAAAATGGAGTCATTTTGTTATAAAATTGGAAAAGGTCCTATTATCGAAATAATGGGTGGCGACTCAAATGTTTTATAAGACCGATTTATCGGCATCGCATCCAATAAAATGTTTTGTCACCACTGTCCATAATAAAATCACTTTCCATCAAAAATAAAAAGAGACGTTTTTCGGGTCGCTCGGGGGCGGTACGAAAACAGATTGGCGACTCTGCTGGGGAATGCATCCACTAATCCCCGGTTATTTTTTTAATAACTAGTCGGTTGCAATTAGGAATTAACTCTAAAAATCTACGTTTTCTAAAAATGGAAATAAAATTGGTTAGAAAGCCGTCGGGAAATTCTTTAATCGTCCTTATTTGTTTATTTGCTTTCCTTTATTTTTTTCTAAGTTCTTGCATTCATACTGCATTTCTCTCTTCTCACCACTTTCTACCCAAATTATCCCTCGGTATCATTGTTGACTTTGAAGGTGGATCCAGCCTAAACCTTGCGTTTTAGGCACATCCACCCGAGAATTAGTAATTTTACCAACCACAAGCCCAGTACCTTTAAAGGTATGTCAAAAGGAGTAGGCCCACGTGAAAGCTCGAATCTTGTTTGCAGAACCCGAACTTTGTAAGCCCAATGGACCAAAGCCCATGCATGTAGTTGAAAGCCTTAGTCACTTCCCCGTAAGGAAAACCTGAGTATGTTTGCTGTTGTTCTGTCGCATTCATTCTGAGAGTTTATTTCGCCAATCTCAAGACCCCCTGCTGGTTGTCGAGATTAGACCAAATCCTAGGAAACAGATGTCGAAATTTTTACCAACGGAACTCGTGTGTGGGAGAGATAAGGTTGGAAGGCATGCATTTCCCAACTCCCATCCCCTGCGTGTTATAAACTGTTCATATGCTGTGACATTCATGCATCACATATTGTTTTTCGTTTCAGCCATGCATTAATAAGGGCTAACTTTCGGTATGGACGTTTGACCTTGATTTTGAGAGTGGACCTCTAATTCGTCTTGAATAACATAATGCAATCGTTTATAGTGAATTAATACCCAAAAGAAAAGGGAGTTATAAGGGGGTTGCGATTCCTTTGAATTTTCACATTTCTTGCATTATTTAAAAGTAAGCGTGAGGTTGCAAAATTTGTAATTAATCAAAATGAGATCCTGCTTGGGACCATCTGTTCCAAGGCAAAAAGTAAGGACACAAAAACAAAAATAATGAGAAATATCCTGCTTGGAAATTCTTTCATTCTAAGGCAAAATTTAGGGACTCGAGAGAAAATAGCCGACTGTAAAATCCAAAAGGAACGGTCGACGACGGATAATGCCGGAAATGTTTAAGTACAAAGTAAATTATTGCTATGTTATTCATGCCGAATTTTAGGTCCAGTCGTCGAAAATGAGATCTTATTTCCATGCTGGTTATTAGCACATTAGACTTGCATTTCTCATCCTATGTGCCTCTATTCTTCATGCATACATGCAGAACCCTCTTTAACTTAGGTCCTTTTATCTGTCAGCCAAAATTGATCCGTCCCAGGAAATCACTTCGAGAGTTTAGCGCCGACAGCCTGGTCAATGTCTGGTTAGAGTGTCCCCAATCCCCGAGCGTGCTCCGTTGGTTCTGTGGTCAATTCAAGTTCGTCTGATTCGATTCCTGATTTAGATCCGATAATAGTTGAGATGGCTGACGGTAATGTGAATGAGACTGGTTTTTCTCCGACCCAGTTAAGGGCTATAACTGATATAATAGCCACTGTTTTGGCTCAAGAGAGGGCACAGAATCAGGTTCCTCCTTCTTCAAGTAATCAAACATCTTCCCCTGTAGTTGAGGAAAGGGAGACTCCAGAACCCATTTTGGGTAACCAAGCATCAGCTGGTAATGCTGCTCCGGTTGAGAACGATCTGATTAAGCAGTTAGCAGAATTAAAGGATAAGGTGGAGAAGATGTCTGTTTCGAAAGAAAAGGATCCAGTCTCCAATTTCCATGTGGCTGAATATGTCTTAAAGCCCACAAGCTCTACTTCTTCCAAGACCTTCAAACATACCTTATTTGAAGGGGATAATGACCCGAGGTCCCATTTGTCTGAGTTCATTCGTGTTGCCCAAATGAACCAGTATGATGAAGAGGATGTATTACGGGCATTTCCTCAGACATTGCACAAGAGCTATAGGAGATGGTATGACAGTTTGGAGATGGAGATACAGAGAGATTGGGTCAAGCTTCAGACTGCTTTTCTCAAGCACTTTAAAACTGATGACAGTGATGAGTTTGGTCTTCGTGATTTGGAGAGCTTAAGGCAAGGGAAGGATGAAAGCTTCTCCGAGTACTACAAAAGATGGAGGACAAAGTTGTTCATGGTCTAGACAAGGCCAAAGGATAAAGAGCTGATCAGGATTTTTAGTCGAAGTCTGTTACCTTACTTTAAGGAGAGGATGCTGGTTCAGCCCCTCACCGACTTTTCTCTGGTACAAAGGGCTGGCTTGAATATTGAAGAGCTATACAAAGAAGAGAAGAAGAAAAGCTGGGGGTTTGGTAACTACCGGTCTTCCTATGGTGATCAGAATAGAAATGCTGATAATGCTGCTACAAACTAGTCGGGGAGTAGCGATACAGTTGGAGCTGTTAATGAGAGAATGAGAAGGGAATTCACTGATCTAGGTAGACCTTTAAGCACGGTTATGAGGTCATGCATCAAGAATGGTGTGCTATCAAAATTACCAATTGATCCGTCTAGGCCTATTCGAGGTAGGTTTGTGGACCGGGGTTGTGAGTACCATCAATGCAAAGGCCATTCTACTGATGATTGCTTCAGGCTCAGACATGATATACAAGATTTGATAGATAGTGGGAAGATCACCAAGCCTTCTGAGCATAGTAAGCTGATGCCCAGAAACCATTAAAGTTAGTTGTGATGAGTGTATTGAACAAGCTCTTAGTCCTGTTTTTTATTTTTCTGAATGTTGCTTTGAGAACAATATGGATGGATTTCCTTTACTATTTCAATCAATGGGAGTGAATTTGGATTACTTATTTTCTTGTTTCTCCTGATTGTTATGTTCATGGAATTGATTATACCACACGCATATTTGGCATAAATGCATTGCATCATTTTGCATTTAACCTAAGCATCGCTGAAAATCCCAAAATAATCGAAATCAGATCAGACTTTAAGCTTGAGCTCAGAAACGATCTCCAAGAATGTCTCAAGAGGAATTCAGAAGTTTTCGCCTGGAGTTATGCTGATATACTGGGGGTCAATAAGTCAATTACAGAGCATGTCATCCCTACCGATCAGAACATCAAGCCAGTAAAGCGAAAAAGAAGACGGGTCAGACCAGAGTGGCAAGACAAGATGAAGACTGAGGTTCAGAAGCAGCTAGATGCAGGTTTCTTGAAGGTAGTGCATTACCCTGAGTGGTTAGCAAACATAGTCCCTGCGCTCAAGGAGGATGGGAGACTAAGAGTCTGTGTCGACTACAGAGATTTAAACAAAGCCTCGCCCAAAAATGACTTCCCTCTCCCACATATAGATGTTCTGATCGACAAGTGTTGCAAGAATGGGATGTTATTCCATTACGGACAAAAAAAGAGGAAAAAGAGAAAAAATGATGATGAAATAGAAAAAAATATAAAATGTTAGTTAAAAAAAAAGAAAAAATAATAAAGAGAAAAAAGAGGCCGAAAGTGAGTTTTTCAAAAAGTCTGTTTTATTCATTGACTGCCAAACAGGTGGCTAGGAACATTTTCTGTCGCTATGGTGCTTCTCATCACATAGTTACAGACAATGGTTTTCATTTCCGAGCAGACGTCATCCTAGAGGGAAATTCAGGCCCAACTGGCATAGATTGTTCAGAATTCAGAAACTGTTGGCCAAATGTACCGCCGAATTGGTCACTACGGAAGGGAAGCCTTTTAATCGGATCGTTAATCAAGACCAGAGAAAAAGGTTCTATATCTGAGATGATGATTTCGATCATTAAAAAAAAAAGTTAAAAAAAAAAAGAAAAAAGAAAAAAAAAGGGGCTAGGTTGAAAACCCAAAAGGGCGACCTAGGCAAGAAATGAGCTCGCTAGGTTGAAAAATTGTAAAGGGTGGCCTAGGCAAAAGTTAGAGTCTATAAATAACAAATATAATAATAAGAAAAAAAAATCTTTTGAGATTAACGCATGGTGCTTACCTTAAATGCGAGATCTATGCCATGCATTCGTGACATACTTGCGACCGGTTGCTCAATGCCATCAACCTGACTAGAAGGAGAATAGGCGAATGAGTAGTTAGAATAAATGACTATTTTATTAAAGTAGTTACTCTCTACTTCTGTATGATGTTGAAAGAAGTAAGATCCACAAAGAGCTTGATTTTCAGATTTTTCTTCCCTTTTTTCTAGGGTATGATTGTTGATTACAAGACCTTGCTCTCTGCTTATTTGGTCAAAAATTGGCTTTTGAAGATGTTTTGGTTGTTGATCCTGCTTGAGCATTGGATTCTTTTAGACGGTGATCAGGAGGTCAAACACTATTTTCTCAGTGGTTTCCTTGGAAGGATCGATAAAGAAAAACCATGAATAAAAATCCCTAGCACTTAAATAGGTTCGTGCATACATGAGGAAGTTGCATATTTTATCTGTTTGAATATTGCAGGTGATAAAATGGTCACCCCATTGTTTGTCAATAATGTAAGTTTCTGTCCTCAGTTAAAAAAAAAAAAAAAAAAAATCCACTTTAATGTGCTTTCATTTCTTAATCCAAGGGCAGGAGGCCCAAATGCTAATCAAGCAAAAAATTTTGAAAGAAAAGATTTGCTGTCTTTTGCTGTCTCTAAGTGCAGAAAACAGGAATCAAATAGAAAAATAGCGGTGGAAGCATCCGGAGATACAACAGATGGGCATTTGGCATCCAAATAAAGCGCCCAAGTCCGTCAAGAATCCATCAAAGCCCAAGTTGGCTTATTCAGGCAATTTGGAGTCGGTGTGCAGCTCGTATACTGCAAATAAATTCCGTCTACTCGCCACATAGGGGTCAAACTCATCACACCCACCAAATTACCCTCAGGTGAGTTTTCTTTCAACATCGCATCAGGAAGGGTATACCTGAAAATTTAGGCCTAGAAAAATTTAACAAAATTTTTGCTAGAAAAATTTAGCAACATTTTTGCTTTGCAATGGATAGAAAATAAAGTTTTCACAGTTTGCTTAAAAGATAATATTTTTGGTCTCGGGATGGAATTCCAGACTGGGGGCAAAAATAAAATCTTTTGCCCTGATGCAAAATTTCAAATTTCAAAGTTTATGATTATTGATGCATGGGAGCATATGATGCTCCAACATTTAATAAAGGCGAGATCTGTTTGTACACAGAAATTGTTCTTTCTTTTCTCTTGAAAATATTTTCAGGTCAACCGGTGATGATTTCTCAAAGCCGTTTAATCCCACCAAGCAGTGATGGTGCATTGCGAAGCTGTTTGGATTCCAATCCTGATTAAGTGATGGTGTATTGTGAAACTGATCAGGACAAGGCGAGATCTGTTTGTACACAGAAATCGCTCTTTTCAACAGAACCCTGGATGTGGCTAGATGACCGCTGATGCTTAGAACACTGATGTAGTCCGACTGGAACCTTCAGGTCAATTCAAATCCTTCGAGCCAATTAGATCGAGCTTCGGAGGTGACTTCAAAGCTAATTAGACCGAGCTTTGAAGATGATCACAGATCCGACTGGAGCCAACAAAGCCGATTAGACTGAGCTTTGTTCGTGGCCAGATGATCTCAACAGAACCTTGGACGTGGCCAGATGACTGCCGATGCTTAGAACGCTGATGTAGTCTGACTGGAGCCTTCAGGTCAATTCAAACCCTCTAAAAGTCGATTAAACTGAGCTGAGGAGGTATCTTCAAAACCAATCAGACCGAGTTTTGGAGATCATTACTGATCCGACTGGATCCAACAAAGCCGATCAGACTGAGCTTTGGACGTGACCAGATGATCAAGACAAACATACCATCCAACCCAAGATTGAAGGCGCGTCAATAGACCACTTTAACATTAATTGTTTATACAATTAATGATAAAGTGGGGGGGGCAAACTGTTGACGCGTGTCTTTATGCCCCCGCCTGATCCAATGATGATACGAGGATGTGGAACGAATGGGTTAATGCTATCTAGAAGTCTTTTAATCCAAGGATTTAAATTAAAAAAAAGATGTTAAGTCTTTGACTGGGTCATAGCTGCTTCACACAGCTATAGCTGCGTCACGCAACTATGTTAGACTACATGACGTTTTTGTATTAAACGACATATAGCTCTGGTACAGCAAGTAAGCTGCGTCACGCATCTATGCTCTGACCTACTTCTATAAATAGATCTCTTTCTCACTTTTGAAGGACGATTTTTGAAACCCTAAAAAACACACCCTGCGGCCACATTCTCCTCCAGAAACTCTTGTGAGTTGATTTGAAGGAAAATTGCCATTAGATATCAATTTTAGGTGAATCAAACCATAAAAAGAGAGAAAATAACAAAAGGTAAACAAAGAACACTTGAATCCTTGGAAACTAAGCTTATGGGAGATCTTAACTATCACTTGTTAAGACATTTGATCCATTAACAATCCTCAATCTGAGGATTAGGTAATTTCTTTAACATTTTTTGTATGTTTTACATACTTTTTGTGGTTTTAGTAATTTAAGCTTCTTTAAATTGTATTATGTTCATATTTGGCCATTTTATATGTCCTTATATCACATTTAAATAAAAAATGATCTAAATAAAGCATTTGAAAACGAGCTTGGGCCAGAACAGCTGCGTCATGCAACTGTTAATCCAGGAACAGCTGGGAGACGCAACTGTTAGCTGTGTGACACAACTGTTCTAAGCTTCCAGAGTTAATTTCTTCAATAAATCCGAAAATGACCAATTATGAACAGATTGCAATTTAATTAAGTTTAGAATATTAAAATGTAGTTATGCATGATTTTTGGGTTTTTGGTTTTTGGGTTTAATTTCGAATCGGGTAGAATGTATTCTTAGGTTCGGTTTGTGGCCTGCCTTTAATCATAAGGCAAGAGCAGGTCTTTTATTTATTTGGTTTAATTGCTTTGGTTTGAATGGTTTGAATGATTTTAAATGCAATAATTGGATTTGATTGGGACGATTAATTAATTTTCCATATAAGAACTCGGTCCGATTCATTTGGGTTGGGTTTAAGTAAATAAATAATCTGGCTTTTCTAACTAAAATAAATTAGAAATCGTAAGTTAAAAGAGGCCGATTTTTCCGGCCGTCGACTTCCAACGGGTCGGCGTACCCAATTCCCTTACCCAGAACCGCATTGGTGCGCCTGACAAGTTTTCTAGATAATTTGGCCTTTAATAAAGTCGGGTTTAAAATGGAGTCATCTTGTTATAAAATTGGAAAAGGTCCCATTACCGAAATAATGGGTGGCGACTCAAATGTTTTATAAGACCGATTTATCGGCATCGCATCCAATAAAATGTTTTGTCACCACTGTCCATAATAAAATCACTTTCCATCAAAAATAAAAAGAGACGTTTTTCGAGTCGCTCGGGGGCGGTACGAAAATAGCTAGACAGAGGCTAAGTATGAGAGCTCGAGTTGGCTTCTTGTTTTCTACCTTAGTGGGTTATAGCGAGATACAGGTAGTTGCATAAGGAGGACTTTGGTAGTATCATTCATATTTTTTTGTGGGAGAAAGGCAAGAGAATGAACATCGAGTATTATGACTTTGCGCCTATTCTAGTGAAAATTTTACTAAGATTTCAGAGGGTGTTTCAATAATTTGTCCCAGTTGGAAAACGTTTGGTAAAAGTTCAAGCGCCTCGGCTACATTGAAGTTTATTGACTTTTTCATATTTGTGTGCCCGAGCTATAAGTTCTGCAAAAGAGAAGGGGGTCCATACTTACTGACGTAGAACAGTTATGTGAATGGAAATAACTATTATACTCCGTCAGGAGTTTTGATCAATAACATTTGATCCAACGAATAAATTAGAGAACTAAACTCTCGAAAGAAGTTTATTGATAGGAATAATGATCAAAAGATAATAATGTCAAAGATACAAAAATAAGCTATTTATGGGTTTAGGTTGGTCATATAATAAGACCTAAAATAACACAAAGTCCACCATGTACTTCTCGGATTAACTTTCCCATAGTGAAGACTTAGGGATGCACAATATGCTTTCCTTGAATAAATATCCGTCATGAACCAAGAAACCATTGGTAGGCTATTTAGCAACAATTTTTGCATATGTGATAGCAAAATCTTCATCTGAGGCATACATATCTTTAAGAAACTAATTGTAATCAACAAGGCTGCTCTCCTACTCAAAGCATCGGCAACTGTATTACAAGTGCCCGATTTGTGCTTAATGACATAATGAAAAGCACCACATTAAGTTGCCCAACGCGGATGCATATTGCTCACTTTCTTTTGAGTTTGAAAATGAGTTAAAGCTTGATGATCAGTGTAAATAATGAACTCACGCTCAACAAGTAATGTTCCCAAGTTTTGAAGGTTTGGAAAACTGCATACAATTCTTTCTCATAAGTGGACCATTTCTGCCTAACTTCATTCAATTTCTCACTGAAGAATGTAATAGGCTTTCCAGTTTGAGTCAAAACACCACCAATTCCAATCCCACAAGCATCACAATCAACCTCAAACAGTTTATCAAAATTAGGTAAAGCATGAATAGGGGCGGAATTAAGTTTATGTTTGATCTCTTCAAAGCTTTTGTTTGCAGCTTCGGTTCATACAAAATGACGAACTCTCTCTTTCTTCAAATAATCGATGATAGGAGCGACAATGCTACTAAAGTTCCTGATGAACCGCCTATGGAAAGTAGCAAGACCATGAAAACTGCGAACTTCAGTGATGTTTTTGGGAATATGCCAGTTTTGGATGGCCTCAATTTTTCTGTCATCAACATGAATTCCTTCCGAGCTAACAATATAGCCATGAAACAAAATTCGCTCTGTCATAAAATTGCACTTCTTCAAGTTGATGTACAACTCATTTTTCTACAAAGCATCCAACACCTGTCGAAGGTGCCAAAGGTGTTATTCCTCACTGCGACTGAAAATTAAGTAATCATCAAAATAAACAACCACAAATTTGTGCAAGAAAGGACGCAAAACCTGAGTCATAAGTCGCATGAGCACAACCACTTATATAATCCTTCTTTGGTCTTGAAGGAGTCTTCCATTCGTCTCCCTCTTTGATTTGAATTTGATGATACCCGTTGCGAAGATCGATTTTAGAAAACACTGTAGAACCTGACAGTTGGTCCCTCATGTCCTCTAGCGAGGAATAGGGAATCGATATTGCACCGTGATCTTGCTGACGGCTCGACTATCCACACACATTCTCCAAGTCCCATCCTTCTCTGGTACCAATAGGGCAGAACACCACAAGGGCTGATGCTCTCTTGGATATGTCCCTTCTTCAATAATTCTTCTACCTGTTCTTGAAGGAGCTGACTCTCCTTTGGATTCATTTTGTAATGGGGCAGGTTTTGTATTTTCGATCTAGGGATAAAATCAATTTGATGTTCATTGTCCCGCAAAGGTGGAAGTGTAGATGTTTCTTCAACTACGACATCAAACTCATCTATCAACTCCTTAACTGGTGGGGGTACTAGTGCCCCTCCATTAGGGCCTGTCTCTAGTTTGATCAGCAATGCCAATGCACCTCTGGACTTCTTAATTGCACCAGATAATTCCTGCACATTGGAAGAGACAACTATTATGGATTTCCCCTCCACTTTAGAAGCTTGGCAGAAGATCTAGAAGGTAAGAAAATGATTTTCTTATTTTTCCAAGTGAATAAGTATGAATTCTCCCTTCCCTTGTGCAATGCATCTACGTCAAATTGCCATGGACGTCCTAACAGTACTCCACAAGCATCCATATCCATAACATCACAACTAACGGAGTCTGTGTATGACTTTCCCATTGAGATAGGAACTTTGCAAACCTGGTTTACTTCAGTTGTTGGACCCTCCTTAATCCACCTTACCTTGTACGGCGAAGGGTGTGGTTCTGTGGGTAAACTTAGCTTTTCAACCAGCTGCTTGGCTATCAAATTTTCACAACTGCAAATATCGATAATGAGTTAGTAAACCGCTTCACCAACCCGACATTTAGCTTAGAAAATTTTTCTTCATTAGGTGTCACTTTTTTGTTTTGGAGAACACAAAATCTTCTGAATGACATAAGTAACTTCTCCATCTTCAGAACTGGCCATGGATCCATCATCTTAGTCTTCTACTTCTTCAACCTCAGTCACCTCATCAACTACATTCACCTGTCCATGCCCTTCATTATTCCCCCTACGTTCTGGACATATATTAAATGTATGCCCCTGTTTTCTACAATGATAACAATAGTCTACGGTTGGCTTTTGATACGAATTCAGTTTGTTGCTTCTTTCTGTCATGGGAGCCTTTCCCCGGGAGCGTTTCTTTTCTTCTGTTGTGAACTGCTGAGAACTTTGGTTATTGGCAGGAGTGGCTGCTTTTGAGTTCTGCCCACCAGAATTTCTATAGAATTGCTGATTTCCAGGTGAATAGGGTTGCTTGAAATTCTGGTTACGATTAACTGATTGTCCCAGTTGCCAATTAATGCAATCTTCCGCACGTTTGGCCATCTCAATTGCATCTGCCAAGGTAAAAATCGCAACTACGACCATCATACAAATTCTATCATGATTCAATCCCCTCTGATAATGAGCCACTTGCTGGGATTCAGTTTCACAATTGCCGCATCGTGCCTGCAATCTCAAGAACTCTTCTATGTACTTATCAACCTTTCGGTTTCCCTGGAAACAGTCATGATACCTGTTGTATAGTATTTGAGAGTGATCATTGGGAAGAAAACTTTGAATAGAATGCATTCGTTTTGAATAGAATGCCACCATGCTGCTGCACCGCTTTCAGTTGATAGGCCGCAATGGAAACTTTACGTTCATCCTTGACATTCATGATCTCGAAGAATCACTCAACCTCCGCTATCCAATCAAGAGTGCTTTCTATGTCTAGCAATCCTGAGAAGTGTTGAAGGTCTATCTTTATCTTGTAGCCTTCATGAAAATTATCTCCATTGCCTCTGTAATCTCGGCCTCCATCATAATGATTTTGGTGTCTTGTATAATCTGGTTGCAGTGGATTTGAAGCTACTGTTGCAGTTGCAAGTTGTGGGTTGCCTTGTTCAATAGCGAGAGTCAACTGTCTAATATGTTCGGATAGTTCTTCAAACCTCGCCTTTATCGCGGTGAGTCGTGTCTCATAATTGTCGGCCATAGAGATACTTTTACCTTTCGGCTCTAATACCAACTGATGCAGAATGGTTATGTGAATGAGAATAGCGATTATACTCCGTTAGGAGTTTTGATCAATAATGTTTGATCCGACGAATAAATTAGAGAACTGACAGTGATTTTCGCAAGTGTACGAAATCGCAACAAGTAATATAGAGTAAGAGAGTATTGTATCCACAGGGATTGTATATCAAGTACCAAAATTATGTTAACTTATTATTATTTAAACGATAATAAGAGAGAATTGCTGTAAGGAAAATAGATTTGAAAGTAAAAACAGAAAGAGATCAAGCACAAATTTTAGGTGAAAAGAAATCAGAGATTTAAACTACTAGGGAATTTGATTTCACTTAATTCTATCCAACTTATTCTATTAGTTCATTAGTCAATTTTAATTGTTCAAATATGAGAAATAACCCTAGAATTACTAACAAGCTCTCCCGATGTATTGTTAGCTATTCTAATCTAGTCTAATTACCTATCTTCTAATAGTGAAATCAAACATAAATTAGATCTTTGAGTTTTGTGGTTGTTTTGTGAGTTCATAACCTAAGATCATTAACTTATGAAAATCCCCCTTAAGTCAAACCATATAGCTTCCACGTCAAGTTATTATTCTCAAGTAATTTATTATCTTTTTCATATCAAAAACCCTTCTCCCGATAGCAATTATTGAAATAATTCAATCCAGGGGAAAAATTCTGCCTGGAAGCTTTAAGCACAATAATAAATTATAACAAGAACAATGAAAAGAAAATCTAATATTATAAATTGGAATCGAATTAAGTTATATCAAACCCCTAGTATAAGAGTTTAGCTGGACATAATAATTAAATAAAACTCAGTCATACTTGAATCAATCATCATACTTAATGATAACAATGAAAAGAAAAACAAGATGAAGAGTTTAGAGATAAAAACTAGATCACAGCTATGTGGATGGCTTCCTTGAATCTTGGCACAAACCTTGGATGCTTGAAGTCTTTTGAGAGAGAGAGAATTATGCAGAGAATAGCACAAAAAATGAGATATCCAACAATGAAAAGTTCCCCTCTTTATATAGAGCTCCTGAAGGCAAATCTGACTCCGTTTAGGAAATAGAATCCTTATTTAGTGCAAAATCCTCTATAGGAGATCATGACTGTAACACCCACCGGCCAATCCCGAAGAACCAGACGGCGGATGCCACAATCGGTGCCGGAGCACCGTCTTATGTCACTTATTAAAGCTAGATCACAAATTAGAAGTGGTTAAATTTTCATAAGGAGGCAAGTAATTAACATTTTGTTTTGTTTTTTTTTTTTTTGTTAACGAAAATAATATTTAAGGAAATTCCTATGAAAATTTCGCAAGAGTTTCCCCTAAAAATTAACTTGCCACACAAAGAAAATATACACACTTCCAATTTTCTCCAAACCCCAAAACTCCAATTCAACATACGCATCATAGTCTAAACACATTCTTTTCAAGGAATATATAATCATCATACACCAAAAATATAATAAAATGTTATTTCCTTCAATAATCATAACTCTTAATACATTATAAACTTATTATATACAACCTCCATAATACAATCTTTATATACATGCCAAAAATCACCATTTACAAAATATCCTACCCAAAATGTGATCTCTACTCTGATGCTTGTCCTCTGGTCTTGAAGAACACCCTCCGCTCCTAACCTGCACGTGATAAAAATCAACGCGCTGAGTGAAAGACTCAGTGGTGCTAAATAACCAACAATTAAATTAAATAGAAAAGCCAAGTCAAATCTGAAATTACTCAACTATATAAATACTGAAATCGCATTCATTTAATTCAAATACTTTGAAATCAATGAGAAGATTATAAATACAAATATGTCTTCATTCTTTTATAGCAACAATAAAATTTCATTTTTTGTTGAGGCTCGTACTCATGCAGAATGAACATAAGCAGATTTGATCGTGGCCTATATTAGCGCCACCCCCATCACATACTCGTGGCCTATGAAAGCACCACCCCCATCACACAATCGTGGCCTATGAAAGCACCACCCCATCACACAAATAAGCGCGTCCGCCTATTTATAAGGGCTGATAACCCTAGCATATGATCATAGCTTCACAATAACAAAATCCATCTCATCATACCACGTCTCAATCATGCATAGTAGAGCCCAAATCAAAATCATTCTTTCACAAAAGCAATAATTCTTAATCAAAACCTCTTCATTTAGTACTCATCAGTTAAAAAGTTTTACTCAAAACACTATAAATGTATATATACTTAATATAGTATAAAAGTACATAAATCAAGAACTTTTCAGCATTTCCAAAACTTGACCTCTGCTGGGTTTTTAACACATAATTTGAGTTATGGGTCTCCAAACTAAATGAAATCAGATTCATTAGAAAGATAAGACAAAATGCTACAAATGTTCAGAAGGGAGTACAGCCCAGATCATAGAGTAAGATAACAAACAAAAGCTCAGAACACCGACCAACAGATTAGACCTGATTCAGCAGAACCAAGTCCAATATTTCTTGAATTCCTACTTCACCAAACACTCAAATGAAACCAATCTAGAACGAGAGAATTATAAAGACACAGGGAAACAACTTTTATGAAGAACTCAGAACCTAATCTTATCATTATAGTGGTCAAAATGGGCACTCAATTTAGTAATGCATGTCGCCCGACACAACAGAGTCAGTTTGGGTGTTTCAGCCATAAGGTGAGCTATGTATCTCCAATTTGGACACAAGAGGATGGTTTGGAAAGATAAGAAGTAAAGATATAACTTTTATGAAGAACATAAGACATTATTTTGCCATTTGAGTGGTCAAAATGGACAATAATTTCGGATATACAGGTAAGACATCATAACAGAACCAGTTTTGGTATTTCAATCATAAGTTGAGCTACAAGTATTGGAATTAGACATAAGAATATGTTTTGGAAAGCTGAGAAATAGAGCTACAACTTTCATGAATAAGTCAGAAACAAATGGGAAGTATAAAGGGGTCAAAAATGAGTTCCAATCCCACGGCAGAACACATCTCACATTAAAATTCAGCAATTTCAACAAAACATACAAAGTTCCCAAAATATATTCAAAACCCTAACCATGTAAAACAACTTAAACAACTGAAATTATGATTGCACTAACCTTATTAACAAGCTTGAATAAGCTTGGAAAGCCTTACTCCTTGGCTTTCTCTTTCCCCTTTGAGGATGGTTCTCCAGCCTCTTCAAAGCATGAAAAATCAACATTACAAGCAAAACTTGACAAAAGAAATAGTTGGAGCATGATTTAATGCATCAATAACATGTCTAAACCATGAATTCTACTTAACAATTCACAAAACTCAAAAACCACAACTTACTTGCTTCAATGGTAACTTCACTTCTCTTTGCTTTTAATCACAAATCTCAACTTCTACTCCTTAATTCTTAAGCATTAAGTCCTATTCTATGGTTTAATTAGGTAGTTTGGTGGTAAATTTGGAGGTAAGAAAATGAAGAAAATGAAAGAAGAAGGAAGAAAATGGAAATGGCGTGGAGAAGAGAAGAGAAGAAAGACAAAAATGTTGTGGTGTTTACTTTTAAGAGCCAAAGTCAAATTTGACTTCCTAAAATCATGCAAAATGTGTGGCTAAGATCAAGTCTTAAGTAATCTCATCCAATGGCTCTAAATATTCCTCAAATAATTCTCTTCTACTTCTTATTTAACTCCACCAATTAATTAAATTAACTCCACTAAAATAATTCCTCATTTATTTCTTAATATACCACACTAGAAATATTATGCATTTAATACATAAACTCTCCAAAAATATTCATTAAATATTTTCTACCCACCTAAATCATGCAAACATGCTCCAAAAATAGTAAATAAAATATTAACTAAGCATAGTAATTTTTCCGGACTAAAATAATACCAAGTCCCGGACCGATGGTACTATTCACAGACCGGTAAATCACTATTACCGACACTAAAAGAAAAATTAGTCTGTTACAATGACTGTTTAGGTCTTGGATTTCTTCTTAATTGGGACTCTTTTCTCTTCCAAAATAGGTCTAGGTCTTGTTTAGTACGTTTAGGAAACTCTCCGAGGCGGGCCCATGTGAGGAAAATATTGATTTGCGTCTTTAGTTCACGCTAGTTCTGCCTTCAAAGCACGGGCGTGCCATTATGCACGGCTGGGGCATGCTTAAGTTTGGAAGTGTGGCTGATGGAGCACGGGGTGTGCTAGGCAAGCACACCCTGTTGAATCTTTGTGGCACGGGCGTGCCATATAGCACAGGCTGGGCCTGCTTGTGGCTGTCCTCCCCAGTTAGAGTTTGCAATAGGCGTAAACCTTGAACCATTGCTTGTCCTCAAGCAACAAAACTAAATTTTTAAGAGAAAAATAATTTGACAAAACTAGCTTACCATGGTTGGAGATGATTTGATCGTAAACCTTCAAGATATCATAATTAGTAAATGAGTGAATAAATCAATTGTTCTCCATGCTACTCATATTTAAGCTTGATTTTAATTTTTAAATAAAGCATGTTCATTGACTAAAATATAAGTTTAAAGAGATTGTCAACACTAATACTCATTCAATTTACGATAAATAGGATATGAATGATCCAAAGAATTTTTAACCTTTATAAATAAGACAATTGATAGTGCAAATGTGGCATTCCCATATGCAAAATTAGTCATCCCTTCTCCACAATTTAACTGCATACGATTAAAAGATCAAAAGGTCTTTATTTTGGGTTGTAATGGGGCTTCCGAGGTGTAAATTTTTGCTTAATCAAAGAAAAAAAAAGATAATAGGTAGAACAAGAGTACAAAAGAATGTATAATATCTAGAATTCTATTTTAATAAAAAATTTTACTGGTTCCAGGGAGTGTCTATTTTGAACTTTCTTTACTAGCTAGAGACATTTTGGCAAGGTTTTTCCATAATATTTTGGTACTTTTCTTCCTTGCTTTTTCAATTCAACTTGAATCCTTTTGATTGCTTTTTATGTGTCTCTTTTTTATTTTTCTTATTTGGTAAACTTGCTAGTATCATTTGAAGAATTCTCCCTCTTTATTGCTATATTCTAATTAAAAGTCGAATCTTTCAATCATACAATCTTTTGTCCTTAGGGTAGGAATTTGGAATTGGTTTGAAGGCTCAGTTTATTGAGGGTGAACAAGAAAATATTATGGTTTATAGGCTTCAAAATTGGTTGCAAAGGTCACTTTTTTTTTTTTTTTTTAACTTAGGTGGTTTACGCTAAATATGGGTTTCAACAAAGAATGCCTAAATCATCTCTTTTAAATTGTAAGCATTTAAAATTTTCGCCTCAAAGGGAATTCTAATTTGTTCTAGGAATGCCAAGGTTTAAATGGCTTTGGATTAAAACACGCCTATGTACCATAAGTTTCACAAAAATCAGTGTTTAGGATCTTAGAAACAGATAGTTTAAACCAATGAACCTGTTTAAAAAATTTTCAAATTCAGAGCTTAAGTATACTAGAATTGAGAATCAACTAAATTCAACACCTATTACTAGATCATGAGAACCTTCAAGCTTGCTTGTAATCATTCCAACCATGTTAAGAAAAAAAAAAATTTTTAGCTAAAATTTCCTTCCCCCAATTCAATCAAACACATTGTCCCCAATGTGTACAAAATAAATTCCCCAAACGTATTGCATTATCAGAAGAAAAGCATTAAGAGAGCAGAAGAAACTTTACCAAAATTGTATTGAACAATACAATAGAACGGGTGCTGGAACATGTCATAACTAAAAGAGCAAACTAAATATTAAGAGAAAAGAAACTACTAAAAGTTATAATAGTTTAAATAACAGACAAACTAAAAATAAAAACAAAATCAACCAGATCAATGAATTAGAACCAAAAATAAAAATAAGAAACAAGTGATAAATGAAAAATCCATCACTGCTCCGGTGGTGGGGGTGGCTGTAAAAGCTGGAGAATGGTCTGAAGCTGGCCTTGCATTGTATCCACCCTAGAATTAAGGCTTCCGTTCATAATTTTGATGGACTGGAAACGGTCTGCAATCATCGTCTCCATCCCGTTAAGGCGCGTGTCAAATATGTCCATTCGAGACATCATCCTTGCAAGGACTTCATCGTTGGACATGTTTGACGTACCTTGAAAGGATGGACCAGCACCGGATGTACCTGCACCAAAAGAAGAAGTGAAAGGGGGAGGATTATCCTCCTCCATGTCAGCACCACCTGCGGCTTCAGCTTCTTCATCATCAGAATTATCCTCTCGAGCACCTACTACCCGATATGCATCTCCGACTTTTTCAATTAGTTTCATGTGGATCATAACATCCAAATCTAGTCGGGTGCCCTTTCCTCCTCCAACACTATCATGTACTAGTCTAGTCGGGTTCCAGACCTATAAATATCTAGTAATGCGGGTCACAAAGCACCGTATCATTATAGCCCCTTTGTCGGCTCTAGCCACCCTCGCAAATTTTTGGCACAACCAATACCCAACATTGAGTAAAATTCCTCGTTCAATTGCCCATAAGAAGTATAACTCATTTAAACTCAGAACTCCATCACTTTCACTCCTTCCAAAGATAGTATTAGATAAGAATTTATGCACGTATCTTAGGGCAGGATTTTTCAGTTTAGAAGCTTTTGAATATCTAGGATTATAATTCACTTTATCAGTAAAATGGTTCCAAGTATTACGTGCATTAAAATCACTAGATATTTGTATTTGAGCATTTTCCGTTGGGAATCCAAAAATATGGCTAACTTCATTCACAGATGATTCAAAATTTCTACTCATTAGCCTAAAGCGAATTTTGCTTGGCGGAGATGTCGGCAAAAACCGAATGAAAGAGGAATAAGAACTTAAAAATTCTAGAGTTAAAGGTGCATAAACTAGATCCTTCATCTCTAAAAATTGACCCCATCCTATACGCCTAAGTTGTTCTAGCACAATATCCCCAAGACCCACTTGTGCTAAAGCAGCCTCATCAATAAATCTATTTGGTAAAATAAGCCGAAGTGATAGTTTATTGTACCTTTCTTGTTGCTCGGATGAGGTGAACTCGAATGGAAGGGCAGGCGTTGAAGGAGGTTGAGGAGCCGTGGAGGATCTTGCAATTGGCCGTTTTCTAGCGGCAACTGAGGATGCGGGTCTGCTGCGTTTGTATCTAGGAGGCATGGTTGAGGTTGATGATATGAAAATTTGGTGTGGAGAGGGTTTGATTTGAGAGAAAGGGGAGAAAAAGAGAGAAAATTTTTGGGAGAAAAGGGGTTGGCGGCTAGGGCGTGCGAGTGAGGGATGAGACAGTTAAGGCGTGCTCTTTAAATAGGGGCGCCAATTAATGCTCATGTCTGATCGTGGCACAGCCAGGGCGTGCTTTCTTCTGACCTACAAGACAAAAGATGGGGCGTACCTGGCACGGACGTGTTTTCAAGCACGGCGCGGGCGTGCTTCTCTCTGTCCCTCAAGCGGAAAGATGTTCTCGCAGATAGCACGGGCGTGCTACAGGGCACGCCTGGGGCATGCTTGTCCCTGACTCTCAATGAGTTTTTTTCCTTTTCTAAAGCACGGGCGTGCTCTTTCTCTGCCTCTCAAGCGAATCCATCTTCTGAAGCGCACGGGCGTGTTGTAGGGCGCGCCTGGGCGTGCTGAGTTCTCACCCCATGGCATGGTCGTGCTATGGGGCATGGCCAGGGCGTGCTTTTCTCTGGACTTTCACTTGTTCCTAAAAGTAAAAGGTCTAACTAAAACAAAAGAACAATTATGGAGAAATTTGGAAATTTTTGCAATAAAAATAGAAAATAAAAGAAATAAATGGAATGAAAAAAAGCAAATAGTATGGGTTGTCTCCCACAAGCGCTTTTGTTTAACGTCGTTAAGCTCGACGCACTTAACCTAGTTCAGGTTAAACGAGACCGATTGTACTCTTGATGGGCTCAAAGTTGTCATTTTGATAATTTCTCAAACGTTGAGCGTTAACCTTGAAACTTCGATTTGACTTACCATCCACTATTTCTATGGCTCCATGAGGAAAAATTTCCTTGATTGTGAATGGACCGGACCATCTAGAGCGTAATTTACTAGGGAATAGGCAGAGTCTAGAGTTATAGAGTAATACCTACTGGCCTACCTTTAGATTCCTCATGATAATATACTTATCGTGCCATTGTTTGGTGCGGTCTTTATATATTTTGGCACTTTCATAAGCATGGAGGCGCATTTCATCCATCATATTCAATTAAAGTAACCGTTTTTGACCAACTTCCTTTGCATTGAAGTTAAGAAATTGAATTGCCCAAAACGCCTTATGTTCTAACTCAACAGGAAGATGACAAGCCTTACCATAAACCATGCGATATGGAGACATACCTATAGGTGTCTTGAATGCAGTTCTGTAGGCCCATAGAGCATCGTCTAGCTTTTTGGACCAATCCTTCCTTGATTGTCCAACAGTGGTTTCCAGGATCTTTTTGATTTCTCTGTTTGTGACTTCTACTTGTCCACTTGTTTGAGGATGATATGGAGTACCTACATGATGAGTAACACCATATTTTGCAAGAAGGGAATCTAAATATCTATTGCAAAAATGCTTACCTCCGTCCGTGATTATTGCCTTGGGAGTGCCATGACGTGTAAAAATATTTTTCTTGATAAAGTTCATTACACTTTTAGCATCATTATTTGGAAGAGCAACAGCTTCTGCCCACTTTGACACATAGTCCACCGCCACCAGAATGTATTGATTGGAGTATGATGGTGGAAAAGGTCCCATGAAGTCCAGACCCCACACATCGAAGATTTCAACTTCAATGATGCTATTTAAGGGCATCTCATGTCTCTTCGAAATGTTACCTAATCTTTGACAACGATCATAAAGACGAACATAGTTAAAAGCATCTTTAAATAGATTAGGCCAATACAAACCACTTTCTAATATACGCGCAGCTGTCTTGTTTGCTCCAAAGTGACCTCCACATTCCATTGAATGGCAGAATTTAAGGACACTTTCCATTTCAGCTTCCGGTATACATCGCCGGAATAGCTGATCACTGTAATACTTGAACAAGAAGGGCTCCTCCCAATAGTAGTATTTGATATCATGAAGAAACTTTTTCTTTTGTTGGTAAGAAAAATTGGGAGGGGGAATTTTGCAAACAAGATAGTTAACTATATCAGCATACCAGGGGGTTTGAGTATTTGCCAATAGTAGAAGTTGCTCATGGGAGAAGCTTTCATTGATTTGTAGCTCGCTTGTATCTTCTTCCCCCAATTCTAGCCTGGAAAGATGGTCAGCTACGAGATTCTCAGTCCCCTTTTTGTCACGAATCTCTAAGTCAAATTCTTGCAATAGAAGCACCCAACGAATTAGTCTCGGTTTTGCATCTTTCTTCTCCAGCAAATATTTAATGGCTGAGTGATCTGTGTAAACTATTGTTTTGGCTACAATTAAATATGCCCTGAATTTGTCAAAAGCAAAAGCAATAGCTAACAATTCTTTTTCAGTAGTTGCATAATTTAATTGCGCATCATTCAATGTGCGACTGGCATAATAGATAACATGCAACTTCTTGTCCTTTCTTTGTCCAAGAACAGCTCCAACAGCATGATCACTAGCATCACACATGAGCTCAAAGGGTAGAGTCTAATCTGGTGTAGTGATGATAGGGGCTGAGTTTAACTCCTTCTTTAACCTGTTGAAAGCGTCTAAACACTCTTTGTCAAAATTAAAAGGAACATCTTTAACTAATAAATTACAAAGAGGTTTTGTGATTTTCGAGAAGTCTTTTATGAATCTCCTGTAAAACCCTGCATGACCAAGAAAACTCCTTATTCCTTTTACTGAGTTAGGAGGAGGTAGTTTTTCAATCACCTCGATTTTGGCTTTGTCTACTTCAATCCCTTTTTGAGAGATCTTATGCCCTAAGACAATACCTTCACTAACCATGAAGTGACACTTTTCCCAATTTAAAACAAGGTTAGTGTCTTCACATCGTTGCATTACTAAAGATAAATTATGAAGACATGCATCGAAAGAAGAACCAAATACAGAAAAGTCATCCATGAATATTTCAATAAATTTTTCCACCATATCAGAGAAGATGGACATCATGCACCTTTGGAAGGTTGCGGGGGCATTGCATAGCCCAAAAGGCATTCTCCTATAGGCAAAAGTGCCATAAGGGCAGGTGAAAGTAGTTTTCTCTTGGTCTTCAGGAGCTATTGGTATTTGAAAGTATCTTGAATAGCCATCTAAGAAACAATAAAAAGGATAACCTGCAAGTCTTTCAAGCATTTGATCAATAAAGGGTAGGGAAAAGTGGTCCTTGCATGTTGCTTTGTTTAATTTTCTATAATCTATACACACACGCCAACCTGTGACTATTCTTGTAGGAATTAATTCATTGTTTTCATTAGAGATGACAGTCATACCTCCCTTCTTTGGAACAACTTGGACAGGACTTACCCAACTACTGTCGGAAATTGGATAAATGATACCGGCAGCTAAGAGTTTTATGATTTCAGCCTTGACTACCTCCTTCATGTTTGGATTCAATCGCCTTTGATGCTTGATTGAAGGTTTGTAGTCTTCTTCCATTAAGATTTTATGCATGCATACACTTGGGCTTATTCCTTGTAGATCTGAGATAGACCACCCTAGTGCTTTCTTATGCTTTCGTAGAACCTGCAACAACCTTTCTTCTTGATCAAGCGTTAAGTGAGAAGAAATAATAACAGGAAAAGAATGGTTCTCACCTAAGAATGCATGTTTTAAATGAGGTGGAAGTTGTTTCAGTTCTTGTTTAGGAGGTTCCTTTTCTTTTTCATTCATGATGCTTGATTCATTAATGTTATTTTCGACATGCAAAGTGTTTTCCACATACTCATCAACAACATCAATTCGAAAACAATCTCCATAGTCCATAGGAAGTTTGCAAGATTTAAGCACATCAAAGACAATCTCTTCCTGTCCAACTCTTAGAGTTAACTTACCTTCATAGACATCAATCAGTGCTCTTGCAGTTGCAAGAAAAGGTCTTCCAAGGATTAAAGATCCTTCCCTGTCTTCATCAATGTCAAGAATAACAAAATCAACAGGGAAGATGAATGTACCTACCTTTACAAGCACGTCTTCTACAATTCCTCTAGGATATTTGATTGATCGATCCGCTAATTGTAAAGACATTCTTGTTGGTTTGAGCTCTCCCATACCTAGCATCTTAAAGACTTCATAGGACATAAGATTAATACTAGCACCTAAATCTGCCAAAGCCTTTTCAAAGTCAAGATTACCAATATTGCAAGGGATAAAAAAACTTCCTGGATCCTTTTAACTTTGGAGGCAATTTGTTTTGGATAATTGCATTGCATTCCTCAGTTAACATTACTGTTCCTTCATCATCGATTTTTTGTTTCTTGCTCAGGATATCTTTTAGGAATTTAGCATAGCTAGGCATTCGAGCAAGAGCTTCAGCAAAAGGAATATTGATTTGAAGCTTTTTAAATACGTCCAGAAATTTGAGGAAGCTCTTGTCGTCTTGTGCTTTATTTAATCTCTGTGAGAAGGGAACAGGTGGAACATAGGGTTTTACCTTTTCTTGTTCTTCTAGGTCAATGATGGGCACCTTTGGCTGTTCTTTTTCTTCCTTCTCTTTCCTTGGTGGTTCTTTTAATTGTTTGCCACTTCTCAAGGTGATAGCCTGCACTTGTTCTTTAGGATTCTTTTCAGTATTGCTAGGTAACGTACCTTGAGGTCGAGATGCCATCATGTTTGCAAATTGTCCTAGCTGAATCTCCAAATTTCTTATCGCAGCCTGCTGGATTTTATGGTTTTCTCTAGTTTCGTTCATGAAATCCATGTGCGATTTAGAAAGGGCAGTGAGGAGGTCATCATGAGATTTCTTTTCTGGAGGAAGGAAACCGAGTGGTGCATTCAAGGCATTATTAGGATTACCATAGGATAGATTAGGATGGTTCCTTAATCTGTTATCATATGAATTGGAATAAGGGTAATTCTTCCTTCCTTGATTCATCACATAGTTTACTTGCTCCAAAGTTTGTGGATTTAAAGAGTCCATCATGCATTCTCCAATTCCATGTTGTCCATTACACCTATCACAAACTTGCATAATAGAATTCACAGGATTAGTGGTTAACATGTCCAATTTTCTTACCATGTTATCCACCTTGGCATTAAGTGTTGTAATGGCGTCTATTTCATAGACTCCTACGGTTCTTCTCCTTTCGGAATTGTTTTGGTAATGGCTGTTGCTTGCCATCTCTTCTATTAACTCATATGCTTCATCAATTCCCTTCTTTTCAAAGGATCCACCTGCAGCTGCATCTAAAGTGATTTTGATGTTAGGAGATAATGCATTATAGAAAGTTTGTACCTGTAGCCACTTAGGCAAACTGTGATGTGGGCACTTTCTCAACAAGTCCTTAAATCTTTCCCAAGCTTCATACAGGCTCTCTTGATCATGATGAGCAAATGTCATTATCTCATTGCGCAACTTTGTGGTTTTTGAGGATGGGAAGAATTTTGCTAGAAACTTTTGAGCTAATTCATCCCATGTTGTGAAACTCCCAGCGGGACATGATTGTAACTAGGATCTCGCTTTATCCCTAAGATTGAAAGGGAAAAGTCTTAGTTTGATTGTGTCTTCAGAAACACCATTCTGTTTGAAAGTATCACAAATTTCCAGAAAATTTGTGATATGGGCATTAGGATCTTCACTAGGCAAACCCCCATATTGGATCGAAGTGGAGAGCATTTGGATAATTGCGGGTTTAATCTCAAAATTATTAGCTTCCACCCTAGGTCTTGTAATATTTGAGGTTGTCCCATTCAGATTAGGTGTTGTGTAATCTCGCAAGGTACGGACCGGATGTTGAAGTGGAGGTCCGATTACGTTCTCATTCTCGTTTTCGTTTTCATTTTCGTTGGCCATGTCTGCTTGTTGTTCGAGTTTTATTTCTCGTGCTCTTCTTGCAGCGTTGTGCCTACGAAAAGTTCTTTCAATTTCTGGATCAAAGATTAGAGGCTCAGTCTTTCTTGATCTTCTTTGCATAAAACACCTGAACTAATTTCTAAAAGAAAATTAAATAAAAATAAAAGAATGTCTAAATTAACAATAGGGTAATTCGTATTGATATTGATAACGCCAATCCCCGGCAACGGCGCCAAAAACTTGACAGTATTTTCGCAAGTGTATGAAATCGCAACAAGTAATATAGAGTAAGAGAGTATCGTATCCACAGGGATTGTATATCAAGTACCAAAATTATGTTAACCTATTATTATTTAAACGATAATAAGAGAGAATTGCTGTAAGGAAAATAGATTTGAAAGTAAAAACAGAAAGAGATCAAGCACAAAATTTAGGTGAAAAGAAATCAGGGATTTAAACTACTAGGGAATTTGATTTCACTTAATTCTATCCAACTTATTCTATTAGTTCATTAATCAATTTTAATTGTTCAAGTAGGAGAAACAACCCTAGAATTACTAACAAGCTCTCCCGATGTATTGTTAGCTATTCTAATCTAGTCTAATTACCTATCTTCCAATAGTGAAATCAAACATAAATTAGATCTTTGAGTTTTGTGGTTGTTTTGTGAGTTCATAACCTAAGATCATTAACTTATGAAAACCCCCCTTAAGTCAAACCATATAGCTTCCACGTCAAGTTATTATTCTCAAGTAATTTATTATCTTTTTCATATCAAAAACCCTTCTCCCGATAGCGATTATTGAAATAATTCAATCCAGGGGAAAAATTCTGCCTGGAAGCTTTAAGCACAATAATAAATTATAACGAGAACAATGAAAAGCAAATCTAATATTATAAATTGGAATCGAATTAAGTTACATCAAACCCCTAGTATAAGAGTTTAGCTGGACATAATAATTAAATAAAACTCAATCATACTTGAATCAATCATCATACTTAATGATAACAATGAAAAGAAAAACAAGATGAAGAGTTGAGATAAAAACTAGATCACAGCTATGTGGATGGCTTCCTTGAATCTTGGCACAAACCTTGGATGCTTGAAGTCTTTTGAGAGAGAGAGAATTATGCAGAGAATAGCACAAAAAACGAGATATCCAACAATGAAAAGTTCCCCTCTTTATATAGAGCTCCTGAAGGCAAATCTGACTCCGTTTAGGAAATAGAATCCTTATTTAGTGCAAATCCTCTATAGGAGATCATGACTATTTAGGTCTTGGATTTCTTCTTAATTAGGACTCCTTTCTCTTCCAAAATAGGTCTAGGTCTTGTTTAGTACGTTTAGGAAACTCTCCGAGGCGGGCCCATGTGAGGAAAAGATTGATTTGCGTCTTTAGTTCACTCTAGTTCTACCTTCGAAGCACGGGCATGCCATTATGCACGGCTGGGGCGTGCTTAAGTCATGCCATTATGCACGGCTGGGGCGTGCTTAAGTCTGGAAGTTTGGCTGATGCAGCACGGGGTGTGCTAGGCAAGCACACCCTGTTGAATCTTTGTGGCACGGGCGTCCCATATAGCATAGGCTGGGCGTGCTTGTGGCTGTCCTCCCCAGCTAGAGTTTGCAATGGGCGTGCTAGGCTGGCACGCCCTGAATTTCTTCTAGGCACGCCCGTGCCTTCTGGCATGCCTCCGGGCGTGCTGACTCCTGACTCTCCCTTGATTTCCTTAGTTTTTAGCATGGTTGTGCTACTTAGCACGGGCTGGGAGTGCTGGAGGCTGAGTATTTTGCCTTGAAATGCCCTTTTCTATGCCAAAACCCTGCAAAATTCTCTCAGATCAAGCGAGTTATGATTCAAGGAAGCTTTAACAAAATTATACTAAAAATGAATTTAAAAACAAATCAAAGTGATAAAATTGACTAAAATTCTAATAAAAACTATATTAAAAATACTATAAAATTAACACCTATCAAGAACTAAACTCTTGAAAGAAGTTTATTGATAGGAATAATGATCAAAAGATAATAATGTCAAAGATACAAAAACAACCTATTTATAGGTTTAGGTTGTTCATATAAAAAGACTTAAAATAACACAAAGTCGTAACTGGTTAAAACCCTAGTAAAGTCGGTGGCACGGGTGTGCTTAGCATGACACGGGCGTACGTGGACTTCCAAGGGCTAGCACCCGCGTGCTTGGTATGACACGGGCGTGCCGGCACTTGAAACATAACTGGGCTCATCGGCGTCGGCACGGGCGTGCGTGACATGGCACGGGCGTGCTTGGACTTCAGGGGTAGCACGAGCAGGCTGGCTGTGACACGGGCGTGCTTGTGCTTCTTAAGCCTAGGCGTGTCTTGCATCCTGGACTTCCGGAGGCTAGCACGGACGTGCTGGATATGGCACGGTGATGCCCCTTCTTCTTTAGTTTGCAACGATCCAAATCATCCATATATTAAAAGTCCAAGTTGCTTCGCATCACTTACTAATTTAAAAAGTTTATAATACAAATAATTTTTTGCTTCGGTGTTGATGACAACTTCATCATTCAAGTTATCCATTTGCAAGGCTAGCTTCTAGAATTTGTTATTGCCTCAAGGACTCTCCATTATCTTTTTTATAAGTCAATCAGGTCTGAAGGGCTTTGAGCAAGGTGGCCAACTAGGTAAATGGATGGATGGAGCTTGTCCCTAATGTTTAGTACCATTCTTGAACTCCGTTTTCTGATGTTCTCCTCCCCGTCTTTAATTTTCCAATGCTTTAATATGGATTTCAAAAAGACTGCTTGGATGAGCTGAGATAGCATATAAGCTAAAAAGACTGCTTGGAAGAGCTGAGATAGCATATAAGCTTTTTTTTTTTTCTTTTAATATTAGGGGAGGAGGGATTCAAACCTGGATCTATTGTCAAATCGTAATGCACTTACTACTAGATTATATGTTAGTATGCAGATAGCATATAAGCTTTAAATTTTGATGCACAAGTTAATCGGAGAAAAGATTGGTGAATTTGCATGCCATTGACGAGATTCAACTAGGAAAGCTTTACATGAAGAGTTGAACAATTCAAGTTTACAATGAACCTTGCTGTCCTTCAAACCATGGCACTTAGAGTTAGAAAATCTTCTTTTATGATAAAACAATATAGATTAAATAAGGCAATCGTTGAAGGAGATGCAATGAATTGTTAGGACATACATATTAGAGTAATTGGAATTATGGGTCATATTGTAATAAATTAGGATATTAATGTTATTTCTTATTTAGTTTATGCATCTTTAGTTAATTATATATTTTATATATTAGTATTGTTAAGTTGGAGCTTATGTAGTAAAGTATTGTTGGAGATGTACACATAAGCTACACTATACATATGAGCTATCAAAGACTATTGGAATTAATGAATCAATTACATAATTTCTTCTCTCTCTCTAGACTTCTCTTTCTCTCTCTTATTCCCTTTTTCTCCCTTCTTTTCATCGATGAACAACCCTAATTTGTGCTAACCTTAGATTTATGTTAGCAAACCCTAACAAACTTGGTATCAGAGACCAATGACCTTGACTAATCTCTGATTTCATTTCTCATAACCCAAAAAAAGATGACAATGACTAATGCCGCGAGACTTCAAACCTCAGAAGAAAGTTCCTCCCACCATGAGAAATAGATTGGGATTTTTAGCAATTGGTTCCAAAGGCTCGAAGAGATGGTCAACTGTAGTATGGCGAATACTCAAGCCAACCTTCTTGAGCTTTGATCGGTGGTAGATTCAATGCATGCAAATCAATCAAAGACATTGGTCGATCTCTCACAACAACTCACAATGCTCATTGAGCTTTTTAAAGCTTCACAAAAAGGTAAGGGCCCTGTCTTTTCTTTTGTAGATGTTGTTGATGGTAAACACTTGTCTGTGGACAAAGGATCATTATAGACTCCTAAAGGGCAAGATTTGGGGGAATCCTCAATTCCCACCCACCCAAATCCCAATATACTTAATTTTGGCCTTTTTGGCCCTCTTCTACATTGGGTATGCCTAGATTTAATGCTAGTATAAGGTTATTTGGTTTGCATAGTACTGCTCCTGGCCATAGTCTCATAGATATTAGGGGGGAACTCAGTCATAATACCTACTCACACACCTCCAAGAACCATATTCCCACCTAGGCCAACTGTGACCACCATAACCCCACCCTTACCCTAACCTACCCAACGCAATCCTTGGAATAATTCCTTGAACTTGAAAATGAACCTTGCATATTTTGATGAGTCCAATCCCCGTGGCTGGATAAGAAAATGCCATAAATATTTCCTTATTTATGTTATCCCTGAAAACCACATGATAGAACTTGCTACCTATTTTTTGAGTGAGGTCCTAAATGCTTGGTTCCAAGATTGGCAAGTTCATAACCCTAATGCTACTTGGAATTAGTTTGATGAGGATCTTTGCAGCAGATTTGGTGAATCGACTCCCACTGATATAGTTGAGGAGTTCAATAAACTCCATCAAGACAAAATAGTCCATGCCTACCAAGAGAGGTTTGAATACCTCAAATCCTTGATGTAAAATCACAACTCCGGCCTCACTGAACCTTACTTTATATCTCTAGCTTTATTAGTGGCTTAAACTCACAATTTAGGCCTATGGTCAAGCTCCTTAACCCAACTACTTTATTTCAGGTTTTTGAATAAGTAAAACTCCAAGAACAATCAATTGAAGCTATGTTCAAAGTCCATAGGCCATCTTTTAGGCCTTACACACCTGAGCCCCCAACACCTTCCACTATGACTAAGCTAACTAAACTTGCCCCACCTAAACCCTCTGAAATACCGCCTAGAAATCCTAGGCCTTATTTTAAATGTGGTGAAAAATACTTCCCTGGTCATGTTTGTAAAGCTAAACAATTGTTAACCATGGATGCTTGTGATCTTGAGTTGGATGGTAATTTAGTTGATTCTAAGGAAGGTGTAGAGGAATTCGGGTAGGATAATCCTGAGAATACCATTACTTCTATTAGTGTTCTAAAAGGTAATGTGTCACCTACTACCTTTAGGATTAAAGGAAAGCTTCAAAGCACTAGTATTGTCATATTGATATATAGTGGCAGCACTTATAGTTTTATTAATCTTAAATTGGCCAAACAAGTTCAGTTGAGATTGATTAAAGCTTTTTCCCTTTATATTAAGGTAGCCAATGGTCAAAATTTAGTAAGTAAGACTAAATGTCACAACTTGGTGTGGAAAATGCAGGGTACTTTATTTTGTTATAGTCTTAGAGTTTTGGAGTTAGTGGAATATCATTTGGTTTTGGGAGTCAACTGGCTTAAACAATTTAATCATGTTTTGTTTGATTTTATTTCTCCTTCTCTTACCATTCAAATGGATAGCAAACCTTTAGTACTTTAAGGTATCACTGAATCAGCTTCCCTTACTTTCATCTCTTGCAAATCCATTCATAAATTCCTTAAGAAAAAATGTGACCAATTTACACATCTTTTTTCCACTCAACCTTGTCCAATTGTACCCAATTCTACCATTTTCCAATTGCCACTATCCTCCCCTTCTTGATATTCTTAATAGTTTTAGGACATTTTCCAAGGGTATGAACATTCCATACCCTTACTGTCTCATTCTAAACCAGTCATTATTAGACCATACAGATACAACAACTCATAGAAAGATGAAATAGAAAAATAAATAACAAAATTACTCAACTCTTCCCTCATCCAGCATGATCGGAGCCCTTATGCCTCTCTGTTTTACTTGCTAAGAAAAGGACAACACTTGGAGGCTTTGCATAGATTATAGGCAGCTTAACACCTTTACAATCAAAAACAAGTACCCTATCCTAATCATTGATGACCTCTTAGATGAAATTTCCTCAGCTAAATATTTTTCGAGATTAATTTAAGATCAAGTTACTATCAAATCAAAATGCTAGAGAGTGATATCCTAAAAATAGCCTTTAGGACACACCATGGCCATTTTGAGTTTTAGAGTTATACCATTTGGCCTTACCAATGCCCTTGCTACTTTTCAATCATTAATGTAAATTTAATGGGGGAAAATATTTTCTTATGTTTGATTCATCAATGGGGACACATATATATACACATACAAGATACTATAAACCTATTAGAAATCTAACTCCTAATAGAGTTCTATTTACAACTAATCCTTAACACTCCCCCTCAAGTTGGAGCATAGATATTAATTATGCCCAACTTGTTACAAAGATAGTTAACCCGAGGTCCATTTAGAGCTTTTGTAAAGATATCTCCTAACTGTTCACTTGTTTTAACATGTCTTGTATAAATAACACCCTGTTGTATCTTTTCACGAATGAAATGACAATCAATCTCGATATGTTTTGTTCGTTCATGGAATACTGGATTTGATGCAATGTGAAGAGCAGCTTGATTATCACACCATAACTTTGCAGGCAAGGATGACTTAAAGCCAATTTCCTCTAACAACTGATGAATCCAAATTAACTAACAAGCAGATTGCGCCATAGCTCGATATTCTGATTCAGCACTTGATCGTGAGACTACATTTTGTTTCTTGCTCCTCCATGATATCAGGTTTCCATCTACAAAGACACAATATCCTGAAGTTGATCTTCTATCAACCTTCGAACCTGCCCAATCCGCATCTGAAAAACATTCAATGTTCAAATGCCTATGATTACTGTAAAGCAGGCCACGACCTAGATTACCTTTCAAGTAGCACAAAATCTGTCCTAAAGCTTCCCAATGGATAACAGTAAGAGAAGACATAAACTGGCTTAAGACGCTCACAGAGTAAGCAATATCTGGACGTGTTACGGTAAGATAATTCAATTTGCCCACTAACCTTCTATACATCTCAGGATGATCAAACAACTCACCATCAATTGAAAGTTGCAAATTAGGAGTCATTGGAGCACTGCATGGCTTGGCACCCAACTTTCCAGTTTCCTTCAGTAAGCCAAGGACATACTTCCTTTGAGATAAGAAGATGCCTTTCTTACACCTAGACACTTCAATACCCAAAAAATACTTCAACAATCCTAAGTCTTTTGTCTGGAATTGGGTCTGGAGAATTGACTTGAGTGATGTAATCCCGGCTGAATCTCTCCCTGTAATAACAATGTCATCAACATAAACCACAAGTAGAATCAAACCAGTCCTAGTACTTCTGAAAAATATATAATGATCAGAAGTACTCTTCTGCATGCCAAATTGATGTACCATATTGCAAAATCTACCAAACCAAGCTCGAGGACTCTGTTTTAAACCATAAAGAGATTTTCGAAGTTTACACACTTTACCCGACTCCCCCTGAGCAACAAAGCCTGGTGGTTGCTCCATGTAAACTTCATGCTGAAGATCCCCATGAAGAAAGGCATTCTTAATGTCCAGCTGATGTAAAGGCCAATCAAAAGTGGCTGCTAAAGAAATAAATAAACGAACAGAAGATAATTTGGCAACAGGAGAAAAAGTATCAGAATAATCAAGGCTATAAATCTGAGAATAGCCCTTTGCAACTAATCGAGCCTTGAGATGAGCAACAGTCCCATCAAGATTCACTTTAACGGTGAAAACCCACTTACAACCAATAGCCTTCTTACCTGCCGGGAGAGGCACAAGATCCCAAGTACCATTTGTATCTAAGGCAGCCATCTCCTCTTTCATTGCTGCACACCAACCAGGATGGGACAAAGCTTGGACAACAATTTTAGGAATAGAGACAGAGTCGAGGTTACTTACAAAACAACGAGATGAAGAAGAAAGATGATCATAACTGACAAAAGAGGAAATAGGGTAGGTACACTTGCATTTACCTTTTCGAAGAGCAATGGGAAGGTCAAGGTCTGATTGGGGAGTAGATGGCATAGGCTCAGGTTGAGTGGAGAGAACTAGATCTTCTATTGAAGCGGCAGGTGGAGGAAGTGAGTTAAGAGTTCCTGGTCTCCTGGAATAAACCTGTTCAAAACGAGGGCATGTAGATGTTGGTGCAGGAGCAGGAATAGGAGCAGCAGACACTGGAGTAGGAGCAGGAGCAAGGTCAGGAATCGGAGCAGGAGCGGGAGCAGGAGAGTTAGGAACTTGCTGGATAGCATAGACTAAAAGGTCATCATCCTCCCCCTCACTCTTATATATAGAAGAAAGAAAAAATGGAGTATTCTCAAAAAATTTGACATCTGCAGAAATAAGATAACGGTCAAGATCGGAAGAGAAACAACGATACCCTTTTTTATGCTGAGAATACCCAAGGAAAACACAACAAAGGGACTTTGGATCTAATTTGGAAACCTATGGATGAACATCACGAACAGAACAAGTACAATAAAAAATATGAGGTTCAATGGGGAATAGAAGTTTAGAAGGAAACAAAACATTATAAAGAATTGCACCATTAAGCACAGAAGAAGGCACGCGATTAATCAAAAACATACAGTAGAGACAGCATCAGCCTAAAAATGTTTAGGGACCTTCATTTGGAATAGAAGTGCCCTAGCAACCTCAAGAAGATGTCGATTTTTTCTTTCTGCAACCCCATTTTGAGAAGGAGTATCAACACAAGATGTTTGATGGAGAATACTATTCTGTGACATATAAGATTAGAAGGAACTAGATAGGTATTCTTTAGCATTATCACTGTGCCATATGCGAACAGAGGTATTAAATTGAGTTTTAATTTCAGCACAAAAGGAATAGAAAATAGAGAATATCTCAGAACGAGATTTCATTAAAAATAACCAAGTAACACGTGAATAATCATCCACAAAAGTTACAAAATACCGAAAGCCAGTTTTAGAAATAACAGGACATGGACCCCAAACATCAGAATGAAATAACTCAGAAGGGGATGAAACCCATTTATTGACTTGAGGAACTAAAGGTAAACGATGATGTTTGGCAAATTGACAAGATTCACATTCTAAAATTGATAAAGACTGAAAATGTGGACACAACTTCTTTAAAGTAGACAAAGAAGGATGACCCAAATGATAATGAACCTCAAGAGGACATAGAGCACCAGCACAAGCCAGAGATAATGAAACGTGTTCGTCCAGAAGATAAAGGCCACTAGACTCACATCCTCTACCAATAATCCGCTTCATCAAAAGATCCTGAAACACACAATATGTAGGATAAAATTTGACACAACAATTCAACATACGAGTAATTTTGCTAACAGATAATAAATTAAATGAAAAACGAGGCAAACCAAAAACAGAAGACAATGGAAGAGATGGAATGGGATTGGCGGTGCCAATGCACTTGATAGGAGATGTGGACCCATCAGCTGGAGTAACATGACGATTAAATTGTTCAGGTTCTTTTAATGAGGATAAGAGACTAGGGTTACCTGTAATGTGATTGGTGCAACCAGAATCAATGACCCACTCCGATGAGGTAGACATAAGACATGAAGGGGGAGTACCTGAGTTGGCAGCAGCAGCAGCAATTGAGGAATCAGTAGACTTAGAAGAACGGTATTTAGAGAGCTCAACATATATACTCCGCAGCAGAAATTGTTACATTGTCGTCAGAAGAAGTAACTGCGGAATCGTGAGTTGCCATATTTACCCTTGGTGGCTTATTGATCAGTTTCTTGCAATACCGTTTAGTGTGACCAGGTTCATGGCAATAATGGCAAATAAGAATGCTTGCCTCTCGAGTGATTGTTCCATTACTACGGTTATTTCCTCATCTTCCTCTGTGTCCTGGCTATCTAGCTACCTGATTACGACCGACAAAGGCACTATTATCAAAAGGGGAAGGCGTATGAGAACCTTCAATACGTAGCAATCTAGCGAAAGTCTCCTGAAGAGAGGTAATATCACTGCCTGAAAGAACTTGTGATTTGGCAGTTTCAAAAAATGGAGCAGACCTGCAAGAAAACTCATTACAGCCATTTGTTCTCGCTGCGTCTGTTGAACCTTAACATCAGGACTAAAAGGCATTAAAACATTAAGTTCCTCATAAATCTTCTTAAATTCCATGAAATAAGTTGTAAGGGGCTTATCTTGCTGGTCGGCCAAATAAAATCCTTTGCAGACCTCATACATACGAGACAGATTACCGTTTCCCGAGTACAAAAATTCAAGATAATTCATTAATTCTTTAACAAACTCACAATGATTAATTAACCCAACCACTTCATTGTCAATAGAGTTGCGAATCAGGAGAAATAACTTAGCATCTTCTCTTAGCCAACTTTGTCTATTGTCACCAATTGGTGGATCATCAATTAGATGATCATCTTTTTCAACACTCCTCAAATAAATTCTAATTGTCTTACTCCAATCTAAATAATTAGTTCCTTTCAATTTATGCTCTGTGATTTTATTCATTGCTGGGATCAATTCAGTAATAATAGCTTTAGAATCTGTGGGTGTAGTTTCCATTAATAAAAAAAAAATACCCCAACAGCAACCAAATAATAGCACGAACCCAACAGAACAGTAGCAACACCAAAAGAAACCGAAAGCAGCAAACAACAGTAGCAAAAAACAAAGAAAGCGCCTACCAGATGCTTCCGAAACTGAAAACTAACCACTGGAAAAGAATCTGGACGTCGAGTCGATCCTGGGAGATGAAATCCGGTCACCGGAAACTGCCGGACGTGCCTCCACTCGCCGGCGCGTAAGATGACGTCCAATTCTTCTAACGGCGCGTGAGGCACACTCGCCGGTCTTCAGGTCACCGGATTTGGTGGAGACGCTGATCGAAGGTCACTCTTCCTCCTTTGGGTGGTGGTGAGACAAAAGCAAAGGCCTAGGTGGGTAACCTAGACTGACAGGCGCGAAATAGAGTTGTCGCCTGTCGCCGGAAACGTCAACGCAGAAACCGGAGAAAAAAATGTTTAAGTGCCCTTTTGGCACTACCTCTGTAGAGTATTTAGGTCATGTTATAAGTAGTGATGGAGCTGCTATTAATCTTTAGAAAATAGAAGCCATTGCATTAGCCAAAGCCTAACAGTCTTAAGTCCTTAAGGGGTTTCCTTGGGTTAACAGGGTACTATAGGAAGTTCATAAAGGGTTATGGTATTCTTAGTAAACTATTGACAAATTTGCTCAAGAAAGATGCCTTTCATTGGTCAACAAACTCAAACAACTGTTGACATGGCTTTCACCAAACTCAAACAAGCTTTATCTTCCCATCCATCTTGGCCTAACTAAATTGTAAACTCCCCTTTGTCATTGAGACATATTGTAGTCAAGAAGGTTTAGGAGTAGTACTCATGCAACTAAAAAACCACTTGCATTCATTAGCAAACCTTTAAATTCCAAGCACTTGGGCCTATCTACTGGAGACACTATCTTGAGCGAGACACTATCTTGAGCATGACACTTTTTCATTATTAGAACTTATCATTCCATTTTAACCCATTTGTTGTAACAAAGACTACATAATTATGTTCAACAGAAGGGTGTAACTAAGCTTTTGGGTTTATCTTATGTCATTTAATATAAGAAAGAGGCTGAAAACAAAGTGGTAGATGCATTATCTAGATATGCATTACCATTTCGTGAGCATGATAACACTTCATCAACCTTAAATGCACTTTCTTAGGTAACTCCAGTCTAGTTAAATGAAGTTTTTGCCAGCTATAACAATGACCTTTTTGCCTAAAACCTCATCAAAACTTTAACCATTTCTCCACAGGCCAGCCAAACCTCCTTTCTCTTTTTCATAGGATCTACTCATGCATAATTCCAAAATATACATTGGTAGCTCTAGTGACCTTAAATTCCAACTCTCTCATCTTTTCACCAATCACCAATAGGGGGGCCATTCTGGTATAAAAGGAACTTGTCATAGATTCCAGCAATATTTTTATTGGCCTAACCTACATAAGGATGTCACTCAATAGATCTCAGTGTGATAAATGCCAAAGGTGTAAACCAGAAACAGTCCCCTACCCTGGTCTTTTACAATCCCTAACTATTCCTGATCAAGTATGGTTATATATATCTATGGATTTCATTGACAGAATGCCTAAGTTTGCTACCAAAAATGCTATTTTGGTAGTGTTTGATAGATTTACAAAGTATGGCCACTTCATAGCCCTTTCCCACCCATTCACAGCCCCTAAAGTTGCTCAATTATTCATTGATAATATCTTTAGGTTGCATGGTATGCCTAAAACTATTGTTTCTAACAGGGATAAAGTTTTTACTAGTCTCTTTTGGAAAGAACTTGTTAATTCTTTGGGAACTAAATTGCATTATACTACTGCCTATTACGCTCAATCTGATGGTCAAATTGAGAGATTAAACAGATGCCTAGAAGCTTATCTCAGATGCATGACCTTTTCTAAGCTTTTTGCTTGGGTCCATTGGTTAAGCCTAGCAAAGTAGTGGTATAATACTTGCGTTCATATCAGTTTGAGTATGTCTCCTTTAAAAGCACTTTATGGGTTTAACCCTCCATTATTGCCTCAATTGAGTCCTAGATTCTCTCCTATTGCTTATGTGGAAAATTTATTGTTAGAGAGACAACAGATGTCTCATTTGCTTAAGTAGAACCTTCTCCATGCTCAAAATAGGGTGAAGCAGTTTGCTTATCAAAATAGAACTGAGAGATAGTTCTTTGTTGGTGATTGGGTCTATTTGAAACTTCAATCCTACAGACAAACAACTGTGACTCTCAAGAAGAATCTCAAACTTTTTGCAAAATTTTATGGCACTTTTCCATTCTTAAGAAGACTAGAACAACAACTTACAAACTGAACCTGCCTTAGGGCTCTTTTCACCTATTTTTCATGTTTTTCAGTTAAGAAGTCCTTGCCTCCACAATCTCAAGTTACTGCTACACTTCCCTTATCTTCAGATTTGGGTGACATCACTATAGAATCTCAATAGATCCTTCAAACCAGAAGCATCATCACAAACCACCATAAATTCTTGCAAGTGCTTATTCTCTGAAAGTATCTATCTCCTACTGAAGCTACCTGGGAAGATGCATCATTTATTCAGAAGCAGTTTCTTGAGTTTAATCTTGGGGACAAGATTGCAGTTAAAGAGAAGGGTAATTGTGAGGACATACATGTTAGAGTAATTGGAAATATGGGTCATATTGTAATGAAGTAGCATATTAATGCTATTTCTTATTTAGTTTATGCATCTTTTAGTTGATTATATTTTATATATTAGTATTGCTGAGTTGGAGCCTATGTGGTAAAGTATTGCTGAAATGTATGCTACATAAGCTACACTATATATATGAGCTGTCAAAGACTATTAGAATCGATGAATTAATCACATAATTTCTTCTCTCTAGACTTCTCTTTCTCTCACTTCTCATCTATGAACAGACCCTGATTTGTGCTAACTCTAGATTTATGTTAGCAAACCCTAACATGAACATAATAGATGCTGTCGTTGGGAAATTTCCTCAATGGCTTCCTTAAGCCTGAATTATTGAGGATGCTCAAAATCTAGTAATATCTTCTCTTTTGTAAAAAGTAATTGTAATTCAGTTGCTTAACGTCTAGCTAGAAAAATCATTATGTATTCTTTTTGTTCTAATTCCTATGGTCAAGTTAAATGGATATAAAATCATTTACATCTTATACTTTTGACAAAGAAAAAAATGGGGGTGCTTGGTGGAGCTAGCTGGGAGTGGGAGATCTCACACTAGCTTGGAGTGAGAATCTGCAGCTTCCAAATATCAAAGCAAAATCCTCTGTGACTCGATTGAAGAGATAGTTTGCTCAGTTGCAATTATCTGGGCACGATTAAATATATGATAGGGTAAACAAATGTTGTAATAATTGTTGATCAACGAGTTTTGATGGGCTGCAGCCAAAAGAACGAAGCGAGAAATGAAGATGAATTTGTAGTTTTGGTGGTTATCTTTGATGGAATTGGAGTAGATGCTAGAATTTTTGCAAATTGTCTCTTCTAGGCTAACTAATTTGTAAAATTTGTTTATGAAACAACTGTAGTTGATGCACCTACTAATCCATCTATGGATAGATTTGCCCCGATGAAATTCTTGGTAAAATTGTGTGAACCCCTCCCCAAAGTATCAAATGCAATATGAAGGCATGTGACTAAGGAAGAAATGCACGTGATGTGTGAGTCGCCACCTTGTTTAATTGTTTCAGGGTAAACTAGGAAAAAACCCTAAGTGACTCCATTTTTAATTAACCTAGTTACTAGATTAATTACCCAATGTCTAAAGCATGGTGTGCAAACCCGAGATGGATCCCGAGACTATGTCATGCTGATAAACTAACCATGAATGAATGCTTGAATGCTTTGCAAGGTAAATGATGTGATTGGACCAAATAAAAGGTTTATGTGATTTTGACTTGCCGCTCGGGGTTAAATCCCAAACGTGCCTACGTACTTCCGTTTGAATGGAAGATCAAAGTCGACGTAGTTCGATACGCCTCTTTTAGAGGGCTTTGAATGGGATGCTTTATGCATGAGTGTGTGTATGCTCCGTGCATTTTGTTTAGGCTTTTTTGCCAAAAGACTGATTGATTTAGGCACTTGGTGCCAAAATGTTGATTTTGAGGCTTTTAGCCAAAGGAGTTTAATTTGGGCTTATTCTTGCCAAAAGATTGATTTTTTAAGGCATTTGTGCCAAAACGAATTGTTTTAAGGCTTTTAAAGCCAAAATATTGGTTTAGGCACTTAATTTGCCAAATGATATTAATTGGGCGATTATCGCCTAAATGGATTGATTTAAGGCAGTTTATTTGCCAAAAAAAATTGTTCGAAGGCTTTTAGCCAAAGAAATTTAATTTAAGCGATTTGTCGCTACAAAAAGGTTAATCTTCACTTATAGGCGATTTGTTTGCCTAAAGTGATTAATTAAAGGCTTTTAGCCAAATTTTGATTTAAGCGGTTTGTCGCTATGAGAACGAAATCAATTCTCACTTATAGGCAATTTGTTTGCCTAAAGTGATTAATTAAAGGCTTTTAGCCAAAATATTGCTTGAAGCGATTTGTCGCTATGGAAAAGAATCAATTCTCACTTATAGGCAATTTGTTTGCCTAAAGTGATTAATTAAATTGAAATATAGGCAATTTATTGCCATAAAAAGAAAAAGTGTTTAATCAGGGCCTTTTAGTCACAATTATTGATTAATTAGACTTAGGCAAAAAAAAACTGTTCGAAATAAGGCACTTTCACCATAGTTATTGATTAACTAGGCTTTTAGCCAATATTGTCGAATTTAAGCTTTAATATCGCGATTATTAATTAACCGGGCACTTAAGCTTAATTTTATTTATTTAAGACCATTTTATTTGCCTGGTGGATGATATGAATGCATTTATGCCGTTATAGAATTTAGGCGGAGTAGAAGAGAAGCATGCATGAAGTGCTAAAATTAAATAGGCAGAGTTTTGTTTACATACCTGATTTAATCGTCGACCGCTTCTTAACTCCAGGTTAAGCTCCTCGTTAAGGGAATTAATTTTAATTTAATTTTAAGTGACCAGGTATCACAACAATAAAATAAAATTAAAACTAAAAAAATGCAAGAAAGCAGTAAAGAATCGCAAAGAGCGTAGGGAGAAGGAGCGTCCGTCAACACAGACTGAGTGAGTAAAATGGAGCCCCGGGGCCTCTTTTTATAGGAAAAAAACGCACCCCGGGCGCGCCTGCCCGCCCTCGAGGGCGGGCGTGCCCGCCTAAGAGAGCGGGCGTGCCCGCCCATGCTGGGCGGGCGTGTCCGCCCAAGCTGGGCGGGTGTGCCCGCCCATTCTGGGCGGGCGTGTCCGCCCAAGCTGGGCGGGCATGCCCGCCTGGCTTGGGCGGGTGTGCCCGCCCAAGCTGGGCGGGCGTGTCCGCCCAAGCTGGGCGGGTGTGCCCGCCCATGCTGGGCGGGCGTGTCCGCCCAAGCTGGGCGGGCATGCCCGCCTGGCTTGGGCGGGTGTGTCCGCCCAAGCTGGGCGGGTGTGCCCGCCCATGCGAGGCGGGCATGCCCGCCTGGCTTGGGCGGGCAGGCCCGCCCCCGTGGGCGGGCACGTGTGCCTTTTCTCCTTATTATTCCGGAGGCTTTTCCGGGAGTTCCGGATCTCAGAAAAATATTCCGAGACCAGTTCCGTGATCCTCGTAATTTTTCGGACATTTCAAGTACCATATTGGCACACTTCCGGTGAACTTTTTTGAATGACCTCCGGTCCGACCGGACTGTTTGCAGTCCGAAAAAAATGGCTCTTTGAGCCTCAAAATTTGAGTATTCACAAATTGTCCTTTTTTTTGCCCATTTGTCAAATGACTCTGCTACGAGGAAGGCTTATTTGTTCTTTAGATAAACTTTGTCCCCTATCTTTGCTTTATTCTTTTTCTATTGTTTAGTACCTACCTATACAAGTTTTATCAGTAAATACCTTAAAAAAAAAATAGACAACGCACATATATGTCTTGGTAGGCATGGCCACGGTTTCGGAACCGGCGGTTCCGGTTCCAGAAAAGCTGGAACCGGAACCGAACCGAAATGGTCCGGTTCCGGTTCCGGTTCCGATCCGATTACAAAACCGACGGTTCCAATTGGTTTTCCGGCGAATCGCATAATTTTAAATTTTAAATTTTGGATACCGGTTTAAAAAAAAATTTTATGTGAACATAAAAAATTAAAAAATACAGTTAAAAAATTTTAAAATATGAAGACCGGTTAAAAAAAAAATTATTTGAACATGAAAAATTTAAAAATACACTTAAAAAATTTTAAATTTTGAAGATCGGTTTAAAAAAAATTATTTGAACATAAAAAATTAAAAAATACACCTAAAAAATTAAAAAATACTTCAATTAAATTTATTTTTTTAAAGACTTGAATTGTTGAGTGTTGAACATAATGATTTTTTTAAAAAAAATTTTGAACTGAATTTTTTTTTTTTTTAAGTTTGAACAAAATTAAAAAAAAAAATGGGCTTGAACTTTTTTTTTTTTTTTTTTAAAAAAAAAATTAAGTTGCCTACGTATCCTCTTGGGATTTAGAGGAATCAAAGCCCACGTAGTTCTTACTTACCTTATATCAATTTCACCCCTTTTTACCTTAATCGCTATTTGCACCACCGGTTGATGTTCCCGTTGAGGACCCATCGTATAAATCAAATAAATCTTCATTTTCTTTTGGATTTTCTTGGGCTCTTAGTTCGGCTTTGGTCCAATCATCCACGCACGCTTGTGCTTCTAATGAATCGGGTGTCATACGAGATCGTGTTTCATCAAGTATGTTACCTCCTTGACTAAAAGCTTGTTCAACCGCAACAGTGGAGACCGGAGCTGCTAAAATTTGTTTTGCAAGTAAAGAAAGAATTGGAAAAGTATTTGCGTGACGACTCCACCAATCTAAAATTGGAAAATCTGCATCTGCATAATTATCACCAAACTCAAAAGAAGTTGTTAGATAATTGTCAAATTCAGAAATAGAACTGGATTCCCTTGTTCTTTTTTGTCTTTGCAATAAAACTTGTTGAGCAACATCAACACCACTTACCCTTTGTGTTGAAAATTATGGAATATTAGATTGAGAAGAAGTAGAAATAGAAGTAGATGAACTAGAAACTTGAACAAATTCATTATATAATTGCATAATATTTTGTTTAACTTCATGCACTAGTACATTTATATTAACATTATCTTCTACATCAAGATTTAATACGTCTTAATAAATAGTCAAATAATCACATAAAATATCCATTCTACATCTAGGATCAAATACAATAGCAACAAGATAAAGAGGTGGTATATTTTTAAAATAAAATAACCATTTTTTTTTATTGAAAAAATACAATCTTTTAATAAATCATCATTTTGAAATTCTTGTAGTGCAGTAACAATATTAATACACATAGGTAAAAATAAATTAGATGTGGGATAATAAACTCCACTAAATTTATAGGTAGCATCATTAAAAATTTTTAAAATATCTAAAATTTTTGCACAAATCTCCCAATTTTGTGGATATAAATTAATATCCTCAATATTATTAGTAACAAAAAAACATAATAATTCTTTATAAGAAAAAGACTCGTTTAGTAATTCATATGTTGAATTCCAACGAGTTGGGACATCCCTTGGAAAACGTTTTGGTCTTTTATTATTTTCTTTACAAAATTTAGCCCAACTTTTCATCACTTGGGGATGTGTCCATAAATATGAAATAGCTTTTTTAATTGGAGAAATAAAAGAATCAAGAATTTTCAAACCATCTTGTACACATAAATTTAAAACATGGCATGCACATCTTATATGAAAAAATTTACCACCAATATTTGGTTCACAAATTTTTTTAAGTTCAATAATTGATCTAGTATTTGCAGAAGCATTATCAAATGAAATAGAAAAATTTTTTTTTGTCAACCTATATTCATCTAAAATTGAAACAATTACTCTATAAATATTAATTGCAGTATGTTTATCATTAAAAACACGAAAACCAATAATTCTTTTTTGAATTTTCCAATCATCATCAATCCAATGACATGTAATACCCATATAAGAATGCATTTGCCAATGATCACTCCAAACATCACAACAAATTGAAACACGAATTTTCAATTGAGAAAATAAAAGTTCTAACTCTTTTTTTCCTTTGTTATATAAAGAAATAATAATTTGTTTTACAGTATTTCTTGGTACTCTTTTAGCACAAGGATTTAAAGCTTTTTGACAATAATTATTAAAACCTAATTTTTCACCAAAACTAAAAGATAAATGTTCCATAAAAATCATTTTTGCTAATTCTTCTTTTTGTATTTTATCAGAATATTTAAATAAAGAAAGGTTAGAAGCGTACCCGGAAATTTGTTGTTGAGACCGATCAACTCCTATTTTTGTTGGATGTTTTGCCTCCAAATGCTTCCAAAATGATCCATAGCCGCCCGCTTGTTTAAATTTATAAGATTTTCCACAATAATTGCAAATTACATCGTACATTTTCTCACCTTTGAATTTTTTTGTGAAATGAATGGAGAATATGTCGGAACTTTGTCTTGCTCTTCTAACAATTTTTGCTCGTTGCTCTTGCTCTTGCTCTTCATCTTCTTGAAATTGCTCATTAAATTCGGATTCTTGAGTTGGAATATCCAAATTTTCATTTGGAAAACCTTCAAAATTAAATTGGTCGGGAATCATATCATAGATGTCGTTTGTAGGGATAGATGATTCTCCAATTTTTCCCTTGCCCTTACCCGAATTTGAGTTTTCTCCACTTGCCATTATATGATAATAAAATATAATTTGGAAAATTGAATAAAAAAAATTAGAGAGAATAATTACTTAATAAGAGATATTGTAGAGTAGAGAAGAATAAATGAATAATATAGAGTAGAGTGTAGTATATTGTAGAGAGAGTAAGTAGAGAGAGTTGAGATTTTTTTGTAATGAATTTGTAAATAAAATGAGGTATTTATAATAAATCCAAAAATTCATTTTTCCAAAAATACCCTTAAAACTAGCCGTTATATAGCCGTTTATGGCTGTTGGGAGGGGTAATTAAGACATTTCACAACAAAAAAAAAAATCAAAAATCTGACAGTTACAACGGCTAGAACCGCCGGTTCGAACCGGCGGTTCTAACCGGCCGGAGAACCGGCGGTTCTAGTCCGGTTCCGACCGGTTCTCTGGAACCGCCGGTTCTGGTTCCTCATTTGCAGGAACCGGAACCGAACCGGATTTTTCCGGTTCCAGTTCCGGTTCGTCCCGGTTCTCACCGGTTCCGGTTACGGTTCCGGGCCGGTTCGAACCGACGGTTCCGGTTCCCGGAACCGTAATTTGGCCATGCCTATGTCTTGGATCCATGATCTATAACGGCTTAATATATAAATTTACTCTTAAAGTTTATGCGATTTACCTTGTGACACTCTTAAATTTGCGTTGCTCGGTTTACCTTGTAACAATCCCAAATTTGTGTGACACTTCCAAATTTGCGTTGTGCAATTTACCTTATGACACTCTCAAATTTGGGAGATACCTGTCACGAATACACTTTCACATTTTAATAATAATCTCTTGTCAAATTTTATTTTGGCCAAAAGTATAATTATTTATTTCTAAAATGTTAAAATATAAGATCATAAAAAATTCTCCATAAACTGAAGTATAATTATTTCTAAAATGTTAAAATATAAGATCATAAAAGATTCTCCATAAACTTGTGGGGTAGCAAGCAAATTCGCAAACTTTAAAAGCAAATTTATATGTTTGGCGAATGGATGTAGAGTTTGCAGAACGTTATAGTTAATGATAATTAAAACAATTTCCTTTCTACTTTTGTGGATAAAATAACGAGTCCTGTAATTTTGTTCCATTTTTTTTTTTTTTTTTCCTTTTTCGCTTCATCTGTTTTACCTGTGGCTGAGACGGTGCTGGTTTCTAATGGCCATCCCAAGACAACTTCCACCAGAGAAGTTATCACCTTTATACTCCAGTAGGCTCATACCTTACTACATTATACCAGAAACGAATTTTCGTATACAAACGATAAACAAATAGTATATACTGACATTACCGGAATGTCATATATTGTCACAATTTATATCACATCCAACTCTATTGCTGCAGTTAAATCCATGTCTTGCTGCTACTGAAAAATTAAAGTAAGCCTGAGAAGCTTCCAAACCGAGGCAATATTTTTTAATACAAAGAATTGCATCAACCAGTGAGATCCCTTGGTGTGAAATCCCAAAAGCCCTTTTTTTTTTTTTTTCAGCGGCCTCCTGGAGTTCTATTCCATGATAAATAAGAAGGATCTCCAAGCCTCCTGATATAATGCAAAAAGCTATGAGTTAGCAAACACGACAGATGCCAACCAATATGCCAATAACTCGTCATTTCAAATATGCATCAACACATGCTATACTACTGGTCCAAGAAAAATGTAGAATGGTATGCCTTTGTACCTGTTCTTAATGTACATGATAAATTCTTGAAAACATTCTAATCCCATTATATGCACAAATAACTCGAACAAAACAAAGCTTGTTCACATAGTTGCCTTAAAACAGGCAACAATGTTTACGAAGAATAGCTCATAATCCAATTCGGAGAACATACAGCAAAATAAACTGAGATTGGAAATATAATCAAATGATACCTCATGAACATGTACTATGGTTTTATAAAGACCGTTAAGACCAAAGTAGTTCCTAGACATAAATTATACAAATTCCAACAAATGTTAAACTGGATTTCTTTTAGGAATTGCAGAACTGGCATAAATGTGCCTGTTGAGTCAACAGGGAACTGTATCAGTTTCCTTTTGTTAATCCCTTCACTAAATTATGAGTTGCATTGCTGTTGTAGGAAGTTCATAAGACAGGTAGCAGAACCAACTATTATATTTTTTCCCGACATGACAAATGCATATACAAGAATTCTCAACATAAAATGGGAGATCTTAGATGTGAGGTACTTTTGACAGGCTCTCTATTTTAAGACTTCAATCTAAGAATAATTTGAGTTTATAAGGCAAAAGATGTTACCTGGGCTTGACAAGATATACAACAGTGAAACACATTGCCAAAAAGAAGCAGAGGCCCCCGACGGTGAGATAAGCAATGCCAAGAAAGTCATTCTTTCCACCAAGCCAGCTTGTGGTTGAAAGCACTAACTTTTTCTTGCCATTGAAACTGTACGTATTATAGTTGTTCTCCAATATCACATGTATCTCATCATTGACTTGTAGATCCTGCTCTATCTTCCCATACAACTTCCTAAAAGTTGGCAGAGCTGCAGTCCGCATCCAAACAATGAGGTCCTCCTGCTCATCCAACTATTATAAAGGACAGATATAACAAGGTCAGCGACGTGGCATAAGCTTAAAAAGCCCTTCCATTATCAGAGAGAAAGAAAATACAGAAAAATGTTGTGGCTAAAGGAAATTTTAAAAATGTTCAAAATGAGAAACAAAAAGCAGGGAAATCAGACTTGCATTTCTAATAGTTCATGGCTTTAAAATATGCCTCTTGTAAATTTTTTTTTTTTTTCCTTAAGAGTGCCACTCATCTTAAATTTAAACATTTAACATTTCATTGTCATGGGAATTTCAGTTCCCATTGCCAGCTGTTAATAAAATCAACAATTCTTATATAACTGCTACTACGCCATATGTATAAAATAAAAACTGATGTCAAAATCAATATCAAATTAAATTAAACAATCCAAAATTACCACTTGCACTTTAAAGTTGCTATATATGCAGTCATTATACAATTCCTTTAAATATTTATTGAGACCTTTCAATTAGAGGAATCCTGATGAGAAAATGAATTCCATCAACAATTCAGACTTCTTTTCCACTTCTTTACCCAGAGAATATAGGGACATGTTTATTTATAGAAAACTGGAGTAGTTTTCCAAAAAAGTTTTTCCAAGAAAATTAGAAAACAGAGTTTCGTATTCAAATATGCCAATTTTCCATTTCAAGAAATGGAAAACCTATTTTCCAACCAGTTCTCTGAAATTTAAGATTTAAAAAACAAATTTAAGTTGTTTTCCACAGTTTTTCTTTACAGAAAAAGTCATTTTTTACAACTATTTTCCATTAAAAGAACACATGAATTTTTCCATAATTTAAATTATAATACATATGGCCTTTATTGAAAAATATTTTTATTAAAATCATAAAAAATATTTAAAGAACAAAATATTATTTTTAATTTTATATTATTCTTTAATATGTAATTAATTTTAACACTGCAAAAAATATAATTATAATGATAATGTCTATTTTTAAAAAAAGTTTGCAAAATTATAAAAAATTGATATTATTATTAGAAATAAATCAATATCAAATATTTAAAAAAAATCAAAATAAAAAGTTTCTAATATGTTTTATAATATTTTATTTTTTTTAATTACGAAAGTTATGAATAATTGTTTGTTAATTTTTTGAATTGAAATATTATTTTTTACTATTAGCAAGTTAATATATTTTCCATTTTCTGTTTTGTATTTTTCATTTTCTGGAAAAATTATTTCTATGAAAACTGTTTTCAACAAGTAAACACATACTAAATTTCCATCTAAATAGTGTCAAAAAGGGGAACAGCCTCCTATACAACCTCAGACTTCTGGTTTCCAAAGGCATATGAAATTGAGCAGAAACTTGCAAGGGAGGATCATTAACCATATGAGATGAATCATATAATTATCTTTGCTCCCATCATTGATGCACATTCACTTTTGCAAATTACTATCACCAAACTAAAAGACTTAAGGTTTTAACCTATAGTATTAAGGGAAACTTAACGGCAGCAAGATAATGCACAGATAAAGTTGGCTTAATGCAAGTACTTGATAACAGGGTTATGTGAAAATGCAGGATCATGGTCACATATGAGCTTCAGCTATGTGGTCAGCTGTTGAGTACCAGAAATGTTGATGAAAGTGAAAAATATCTATGGAAGGAAAGGGTAACAAATCTACAATGCCATTTTAACTTATTCTTACAAAAGGATCACAAATATAATATAATAAAAGCATATTGTGAGAATTGCTGTCAATTACAGTCCTGGCCTTTTAATGATTTTTCTTATTTTTTGTATCTGTTGGGAATTAGAGAACTCAACCACCAAACAATGGCCCAAACCACTGAACCAAACAATGCCCAAATATATGTGCCTAATCAACAAAATTAAAAGAATTGGACAAATTTGTGAAAAATGCTAAAGTTCATCTTTTCTTGGTCATTAGGGGCATCACTAAAGTAATTAAGAAACAGTATAATCTAATGTAATAAAAGGCTAATCCCAGTTCCAACTAGGCAACCTAAAGAGCTGGCCATGTGAGTAGTGACACAACACAGAGGAATGTCACAAGGAACTTAAATTACTTTTTAATTGTTATTTTGCTCTTTGGCGCCTAGGGGGCATTTTGGACAATTGAGTGTTACATTTTGTTGGGAAAATGGGCAAAAAAGGAAGGAAATCAGAGTGTCTTGTTTTGGATCTGTAATTAGCATCTGAGGGAAAATTGGAAAAGTTAAACAAAAGAAAATGGGTGCTTTTTTAGCCATTCTGAAGGTGGATCTTATTCGCTTATTGTGCAAGGATTAGCTGGCAGTTCTGTTCGAGCAGGGAATGAACATACAAGTTTTGACTAAGAGGTCAACTTTCTAATTGTTAGCATTCCAACATCATGCTAACTGATAAGAAATATTACAAACAAGCAATAAAGTTTATAGGAAAAAATGCATGTTTTCACACAGTGACTGCAGACATGGATACAAATCAGTTTAATTACAAAAAAGCATTATGCATGAAAATATAATATTTCTGATATAATCTGATCAAACGAGCAATAGTTATATACTTACTGGTATTGATGTATTCAGACTTGCACCACCTTTGAGACCTCCGCTCTGGAAGTTTTTAGGAAAAACATCATCGCCAAATTTGTGGTCCCTGTCACTTTTCCATGAGATCCCCTTCTTATTCACCTGCAACTGCTGATTGTTGCGAGTGAAGCTATAGGTGTCATTAAACAAACTCCATGCTATAAGACCACAAGGTACAATTGCTCTCCCATTCACAGTATCTTCGGGCTTACAATCACTGGTTTCATTTTCGCCACTTCGACTTCTCAATTGTTTATCGCTTCGGCTCTTCACATACCTGAATTATCAAGCCATAATTACAATGATATCAAATAATCACTACAGAAGAATTCAATTAATTGTATTTAAGCTATCAACCAACCACCCACCATTTCATAAGATTGAAATTCATACAAGCAAAATCAGTAGGTCAAAAGCAATGAACAGGTGTATATTATATTTATATCTATAATACTATCTTTTTTTAATAAGAAAATAATTACTGACAAATACTTAAACTATTTATAATTATAATATTACATACAATACTTGGAAAATAAAAAATGATGTAAATTTTATATTTACAAGAGCAGCAATAGTAAAGAGAAATTAAGTAGGCAATGAATTAATTTTCTCAACAGGAAACAAATTGCAGTATTACATAACATCCTAGGTCATGTTCCCCAATTTCTAACAAAAAAATTAACAAAAAACAGTACACTTCACTGTACCATGATTCATCCATTCTCAGAATTGCTAATGTCCATGTTCTGCATATCTTAATGCATCATGATAATTCTAGACATTAACAATCACAACAAGGTTTTAATGAATAATCACCTTACTGATATATAAATTCTACATGGTTTTTTGACACCTTAGCAGTTGAGAAGGTAATGGCACTATCTAGTTATGTACCTGCGATGATTCTGGTAAAAGTTGTCAAGCTGGTAATACACATAAATAGGTTGCTTCATCTTCTTTGTAACCTATCAGGACGGGAAAAAACAAATTAAGATTAAAAATAAAAAGAAGATAGTTCGTCAATTAAATAACCAGATATCATGATTGCCAACATAATACAATGATAAAGTGGACCCTCACTTTTATTGTTCTGTTGCAGGTTTTATCAGCAGAGCTCTGAATATAAGCAACCTTATCAGTTCTGTTTTGTGCAGGAATACATTCAGTCTCATATCGGTCAATGATTTCAACAACCTGATAACAAAATGGTTTCAACAAAGTAATCCATGATCAACTACTAATGAAACTGTAAAACAAATAGAGGAGTTAGGTTGAACTAAAGCTTACATCTCGGGAAGCAAACAATGAAGCAATTCCAATTGGAATGAAGACAATGCTAACAAGCATGAATGCCGAAATCACCTGTACAGAGCCATTCAAAGTTCATCACTCTCAATTGTGTTGATTTGATAATAAATTAGATACTGGAATAAAAAAAGAAATTATAAAAGATTACCCATCGTGGTGTGAGAATTGGCTTACAAGCTGGGAGTTCTTGTTGGGTAAATTTTGAATCTGAAAAGAGAGGAATTTAAAAATTTTTTGCAAAAAAAAATAATCAGAGAATTTGTAACTCGTTGCTCCAAGACTATAGAAGATAAATGAGGTTTAACAATTTCTTCACTTTGCTTTGTACATAAATACTTGCGTTTTGATACCCAAAAGGCCAAAATAATAATTCGCACATCTAAGGCAACATAATTTGCAGATTATAAGGAAATAATAAAGAATATCCCCAGACTAGATGGCTCACCATCCATTGTAATAAATTCTCAAAAATGTCAAATGTTTAGATAGTCATTCAACGTTTAGGTTTTATGAGGATTTGTATTGACGAGTCCTTGAGTTAGACATATGATTGATACTTCAAATATTCAGCTTTCAGTTTTAGCTGAAAGCAAGAATTTAAATATCAGCAAGTGAAACCCAAAATAACAATAATAATTGCATTTCATGCTTAGAATTCGTAACAGAAAATTCAAATTATCAGAAAGTATCAAATTTGAAACAGAAAATTCAAATTATTAGAATTTGTTGAATTAACTACTTTGTGCTCTACCAAACCCGATCAGGTTTATTAATAACGAAGTTCAACTAACACATTTTTACCATATCAAAGCAGTATTTCCTAGTACATCTAGTTATAACTAAATCAACAACAAGACAACTAATCGATTATATAACACACACAGGCATATGCACATATGTAACAAATCTAAATCGCGAACCAAACAGAAAAGCAAAATCACAAAAACCCATCACAGGGATAAACCTCGCAAGGGATTTAAAAACTGAAAAGGAGTAGAGAAGAGAAAATCACATTTAGGTCGCTTAGAGTTTCTTCTAGGAGCAGCAGAATCAGCCGATCCGTTGGCTGCTGCACTAGACGACGCCGTATTGTTACTCATCGGACGAACAGATGCAAGCTTGTTTTGTTGTCAAAATAAGAAGACAGAGAGGTGGATTCTGATTACGAGAAAGATATGAGAGCGTTTAAGAATTGTTGACTTTGGAAAAGAGTAGGCAATGTGCTCGCTGAGCCAGCCGGCTAAACGCGTTACTTCCTTGTATTTCTAGAAACAAGGAATTAAGACTGAATCTGAATTTTCTTAGAGAGAAAAGCAGAGTACGCTTTATTAGACTATTAAGCCGTCAAACTTAACAACGCACCTTTTCTTTATGCCAAAACTCGCTTTACTAGTTGGACTTGGACCCGGTTTAATGTTGTTTTTTGGATTATTATTATTATAACTATTATTCTTATAATTATTTCATCTTTATTATAACTCATATATTAATGGATGACCATAAAAGCTAATCAACTACTTAAAACGGTGGAAACATAAATTCACTCATAAACTTTGTGACTTTACTTTTGTATCACCCTCAACTTTTACTTCGAGCCATAAATATTTCAATTTATAAAATTAGACTATTAAACACTTTAATTTTTAAAATTATTTTATTGAACACTCTGACTTGTAAAATTAGATCAATTACACACTTATTAAAAAGTTGAAATTTATGAAATTATTTTCCAAAAGTCATGCTAACTACATATCAACTACATATAAAGTCGATTTATCACAGATAAAAGCCAAAAATCCTAAAAATTATAGATATTAATGTTGAAAGGTGTGTGATATTACCAAAATTGACAAATTCAAGTGCATGATAGGTCATTCGTATAATTCAGGGTGCCACAAGGTTAAAGTTACAAAGTTCAGGAAAGAATTTATGTATTCAACCCTACTTAAATTGATAATTCTCTAGCTCCTTATATTTATTATCTTGTTTAAGTTTTGTAACCTATAGGTTTTGAGAGCTCATTGACATGAAAATTCGCAAGTGCGCAAAATCGCAAACAAGTAATAAAGATTTAGTAGAGTATTGTCCGACGAAGATTGTATACCAAGTATCTAAATTGTATTGACCTATTATTATTTAAACGACAATAAAGAGAATAGATTGAAAAGTAAAAGAAATAAATGAAAGCAATAAGAAATCAAACAAGATAATTTGATGAAAAGAAATCAAGAATTGAAAGTTAATAGGGATTTTTAACTTCACATATTTCTATCCAATTTAGTTTATTAGTTTGATAATCAATTTTAATTGTTCAAGTAGGAAAAACAACTCTAAAATCGCTAATAAACTCTCTCGATGTATTATTAGCTATTTTAACCCGGTTTAATTACCTATCTTCCAATAGCGCAATCAAATATGAATTAACTCATTAAGTTTTATAGTTTATTAATGAATTCATAACCTAAACTCGTTAACTTATAAACACGCCCAATGATTCAAACCATAAGCTTCTATATCAAGTTATTATTCCCATGTCATTTATTACTCTTTTTCATATCAAAAACCTTTCTCTCGTAGTAATTAATAAAATAAATCAATCCAGAGGAGAAACTTTTCTTTGAAGTATTAAGTTTAATAATAAATTATACCTTGAACAAGAAAAAATAAATCTAATATTATAAATTGGAATAGAAAATAAACTACATTGAATCCCTAGTATATGAATTTAGTTCGACTTAGTAATTAAATAAAATTCAATTAAACTTGAAAACAATTCCATAATCAATATGAATATGAGTTTAGTTCGATATAGTAATCAAATTAAATTCAATTAAACTTGAAAATAATTCCATAATCAATATGAATAATGAAAATTAAAAAATAAGGTTAATAGTTTAAAGATAAAAACTAGTAAACGAATAACATGGACAGCTTCCTTGATTCTTTACACAAACTTGAATGCTCGAAATCTTAAAAGAAAGAAAACTAAGAAAAGAGTAAAATAAAGATCTAAGATTCGAGATTCCAAGATATTCAATTGTTATGGTGATCTCTCTTTATAACTTCATATGGTGTCTTTGAATCCGAGTAGGAAACTAATTGACCTAATTAGGAAGAAATATTATTTGAGTAGAAACTGATTTTGTATTGTATTTCTTCCCCATTATGAATCTTCTTTGACTGAATAGGGCTGGAACTCAAACAAGGTAGGTCTTTTGTTGTTTCCATGCAGTTTTATGCACAAGACATGCTCGGGCTTCAATTCTACATAGACTAAATAACTAAATTCGGCCCATTTGAATTTTCAGCTTTCTTGGAAACACGACCATGGCGTCTGACACTACCAGGCTGTGTTCTTTACTGACTTGATCATGTTGAGTTTTTATCTTCATTTTTAACTCTAATCTTCTTTGATGCAAATTTTGGCAATTTTCCTACTAAAGAAGCCCCTCAAATCAAGCTTATTAAGAATCAAAGAAATTTAATTAAAAATATAAATAAATGTAATTAAAAATGAATCAAAGTAAGTAAAAATACTAAAATCCTAATAAAAATTAAACTAAAAATACTATAGATATAAGACTTATCAAAATTTTCCCAAACTTAAACCATTGCTTGTCCTCAAGCAATAAGACTAAAAACAAAACAAAGAAAACATAGACTAAACAAACTAAGAAAGCTAGCTGAATATGGTTGGGGATAATTATTCTCAATCTCAAAAATATCAATAATCTCCTAACATGAGAATAAACTAAGTGTTTCCTAAACTAATTGTTTCCTTGCAAAAATTCAATTATTTAACAAAACATATTTCTTAATTTAAACATAAGTAAATAAGGTCTTTAACACTAATAATTGATCAAACTATGATAAATAGAATTGAATTTTCACAAAAATATTAACCTTGAAATAAGATTTTTAACAAAATAAATTCAACATTCCCATAAGCAAACTTAGTCTTCCCTTCTCCACAATTTAAATGCACATAGTTTAAGAAGATCAAAAAGTCTTTCATTAAGGTTGTAATGGGTTCAGGGGTAAATTTGAGGTAGCAAAGAAAGCGGGATAAAAGGATAGACAAAGAGTACAAATAATGTATAATATCAAGATTATAATTACATCAAAACATATATTTTTATTGTAGAGAGATATTAACTAGCTCAATATTAGAGATCATTTGGCAAGGTTTTTAATAATATTTTGCTAACTTCTTCCTTGCTTTAATTCCCCAAACTTGAGTTGTTTGATGGCTTGCTTTTTCATGGGGTGATTCTTTTTGAATTTTTAATTTCTGATTTCTCCACATGCTAGTATTAATGAAATATTATCCCTTTGATTCTCTTGCTATGTTTTAATAAAATCAAATCCTTCAATCAAACATTATTGCACTTAGGGTAAGGATTTTCAATTTGGTTTAATGGCAAGGTTTAATGAAGATAAGCAAGAAACTTTGGGAATAGGCTTCAAATTAGTTACAAAGGTCATAATTCAACTTAGGGTAACCTAGGCTAAATATGAAGTTCAATAGAAAAATGCTTAAATCATCTCTTCCTAAATGTGAGCATTTAAAATTTTGTCTCAAATGAAATTCTAATATGTTCTAGGAATGTCAAGGTTAAATAAATTTTGATCAAAGCATAACTGTTTACCATAAAAATCACAAGAATTTGTGCTTGATTGATCTTAAAAACAAACGGTTTAAATCAAGGAATCATATTAAGTTAAAAAAAAAATCAAAATTAAAGCTAAAAAACAAATAGCTTAAAAACAACTTAACTTATTCCAACCATATTAAGCCAAAAATAAAATTTTAACCAAAATTTTTCCTTCCCCCAACTTAATTTAGCACATTATTCCCAATGTGTAAAATTAAATGTAATTCTCCAAACGTAAAAGCATATTTCTAAACAAAGAGTAAGAATTGAGTGAATGAATGAGTTAGGAATCTCTTACCACCATTATATTGAAAAAGACAATGAAAATTTAGGAAATATGAAGGCATGGAATCCAATAGCTAAAAACTGAAAGAGAGGAGAAGAACTACATAACATAATTAAAACAAAAATATCTAGCAATGAAAAAGGAACAAAATAAGATATCCAACAAAACAAAAGAAATAATAACAAAAGAAAAAAGGTCCAAGAAAATAGAAAAACAGAAACAAAACTAAGATTAATTTAACTAAACAAAAGCAACAAGGACAAAGCAAAAACTCAATCTGCAGCAGGTAGTGGTGGAGGTGGTTGCAACATGTGGATGATCGTCTAAAGCTAAGCAGTCAACCTCATGTACTGATTTTGCATTGTGTCAAGACGGGAATGAATGCTTCTATAGGAGACGTCGAGGCTAGTAAAATGATCAAACACCATAATCTCCATGTGTTGCACACGATCACCAAACATATCCATCATAGATAGGATGCGAGCCAATACCTCATTATTTAAAATATTGATATCGTCTTGTGACGTCGGGCGTGAAGGAGATACACTAAAAAAAGCAAAAAAAGTAGGAGGTATACCTCTAATTTAACTCCACCCTCATCTCCTTCGACTCCAACCTCAGCCTCCTCATCTAAAGCATCCTCCTCAGGTTGGTCATCCACTCCAGCCAACCGGTAAGTATCTCCACGCCTAACTACCATCCTCATTCAGGCCATCACCTCAATGTCTAAATGAGTATTCTTTTCGTTATCCAACATATTAAGGGGGTTCCTTTGGGTTAAACACATGAAGATATTGCCCAATCCTAGTAACGAAACTCCTCATTACTATACTATCCGTGTTTCCTTTTGCTACTTTCTTTCATCACAAACCCAATCAATATCCAATATTGAGCCTAATCCCATTCTCAATAGCCCACAAAAAATACAATTCATTAACCCCCATAACACTATCACTTTCTTTTCTTCCAAAAATTGTTTGAGCCAAAAATCTATGAATATAGTGATAAGCGGGATTTCACACACTAGTTGTAACGCCCTATTTTTTTCTGTGTTGAAATAGTAGTTTATCTGTCTGTGAATAGTACTATCGGTCCGGGAGTCGGTATTATTTTGGTCTAGAAAAATTATTATATATAGGTAATAGGTTCTATCACATTTTTGGAGCATGCATGCATGGTTTTTATGGGTAGAAAGTAAGTAATGAATATTTTTGGAGAATTTTAGAGAATTAGTGCGTAGTGACTTAAGGTGTGATATTAATGAAGGAAATTAGAGGCAATAGTTGTGTGGATGAAATTTGAAATGGTGTTAGATTAATTAAGGAACTTCAAAGAATTATTTTTATGGAGTAAATTTGAGAATTTTGTTGTGTTACATAATATTTTGAAGGAATTTAATTTGGAGAATATTTGTAGCCATTAGATTAGATTTACATTCAATCCTAGCCATCCAATTTTTATGGAGTAAATCATTATCTCCTCCATTAATTGGGCAACACTATCCTTCTTCTTCTTTTCCTACGTCTTCTTCTTCTTCTTCTTCTTCTTCTTCTTCAATTTTTCCTTAGTAAACACATCAAAATCACCCATACAACTTGAGTTAATTAAGACATATTAGAGATTGAAGCTAGAGAAGTAATATTTGGTGACTAATTTCAAGGAATTTGGTGATTTTTCCTACTTGGTAAGTGATTTTAGGATAAGGTATTTATGTTGGGGTTTAGAGTTTTCTTTAGCATATACATGCTAAATCATGCTCCACTTCTTCTTTTGTTTGTGTTTTCTTTGTTTGATTTTGAGTGTCTTACATGTAGAGGGTGGAGAGCCTTCCACCAAGGATAAGGGCAAGACCAAAGCTTGAGCTTGTTAAAGCTTGGTTTGAAGGTTAGTGCAATTATACTTTCACTTGTTTAAGTTGTTTTTACATGGTTAGGCTTTTGAATGAATTTTGGGAATTTTGTATGTATTGGTTAACTTGCTGAATTCATGTTAGATATGTTCTGCCGTGAGATTAGAACTCATTTTCGACCCCTTTATACTCCCCATCTGTTTCTGACTTCTTCATGAAAGTTGCAGCTCTATTTCTTAGCTTTCCAAAACATATTTTTATGTCTAATTCCAGTACTTGTAGCTCAACTTATGATTTAAATACCAAAACTGGTTCTGTTATGGTGTCTTACCAGTATATCCGAAATCATTGTCCATTTTGACCACATAAATGGCCAAATAACGTCTTATGTTCTTCATAAAAGTTTTAGCTTTACTTCTTGTCTTTCCAACCCATCTTCTTGTGTCCAATTTGGCGATACATAGCTCAACTTATGGCTAAAACACCCAAACTGACTCTGTTGTGACAGGCTCCAGGTATTACTCAATTGAGTGCCCATTTTGACCACTATAATGACATTAGTAGGTTCTGAGTTATTCATAAAAGTTGTTTCCCTGTGTCTTGAGAATTCTCTCGTTCTGGATTGGTTTCATTTGAGTGTTTGGTGAAGTAGGAATTCAAGAAACATTGGACTTGGTTCTGCTGAATCAGGTCTGATCTGTTGGTCTATGTTCTGAGCTTTTGTTTGCTATCTTACTCTTTGATCTGGGCTGTGGTCCCTTCTGAACATTTGTAGCATTTTGGCTTAGCTTTCTAATGAATCTAATTTCATTCAATTTGGAGACCCATAACTCAAATTATGTGTTAAAAACCCAGCAAAGGTCAAGTTTATAACAATGCTGAAAAGTTCTTGATTTATGTACTTTTATATTATATTAAGTATATATACATTTATAGTGTTTTGAGTAAAATATTTGAACTGATGAGTACTAAATGAAGAGGTTTTGATTAAGAATTATTGCTTTTGTGAAAGAATGCTTTTGATTTAGGCTCTACTATGCATGATTGAGACGTAGTATGATGAGATGGATTTTCTTATTGTGAAGCTATGATCATATGCTAGGGTTATCAACCCTTATAAATAGGCGGACGCGCTTATTTGTGTGATGGGGTGGTGCTTTCATAGGCCACGGTGGTGCTTTCATAGGCCACGATTGTGTGATGGGGGTGGTGCTTTCATAGGCCACGGTGGTGCTTTCATAGGCCACGAGTATGTGATGGGGGTGGCGCTAACATAGGCCACGATCAAATCTGCTTATGTTCATTCTGTATGAGTATGAGCCTTAACGAAAAATGAAATTTTATTGTTGCTATAAAAGAATGAAGACATATTTGTATTTATAATCTTCTCATTGCTTTCAAAGTATTTGAATTAAATGAATGCGATTTCGGTATTTATATAGTTGAGTAATTTAAGTTTTGCCTTGGCTATTGTTAATTAAATTGTTGGTTATTTAGCACCACTGAGTCTTCCACTCAGCGCGTTGATTTTTATCACGCGCAGGTTAGGAGCGGAGGGTGTTCTTCAAGACCAGAGGACGAGCATCAGAGTAGATATCACATCTTGGGTAGGATATTTTGTAAATGGTGATTTTTGGCATGTATATAAATATTGTGTTGTGAACGTTGGATATAATAAGTTTGTCATGTATTAAGAGTTATGATTATTTAAAGAAATAACACCTTATTATATTTTTGGTGTATGATGATTAGAGATTCCTTGAAAAGAATGTGTTTCGAATATTATGCGTATATTGATGGATATTTAGAAGTGCTTGTAGTATGTTGTTGAATTGGAGGTTTGGGGGTTTAAAAAAAAATTGGAAGTGTGTATATTTTCTTTGTGTGGCAAGTAAATTTTTAGGGGAAACTCTTGTGAAATTTTCGTAGGAATTTTCTTAAACATTATTTTTGTAAAAAAAATAAAAATTAATAATACAAAAAAAACTGGTAATTACTTGCCTCCTTATGAAAATTTAACCACTTCTAATTTGTGATCTAGCTTTTATAGTGACATAAGATGGTGCTCCGGCACCGATTGTGGCATCCACCGTCTGGTTCTCTGAGATTGGTCTGTGGGTGTTACAATTTTTGGTATCAGAGCATAGGTTTAGACAATTCTAGGAGATATGATTTGGTATGAGAGTTTATCCACTTTGGAGTAATGATATAAGTGATTTAAGTTAAATACATGCCATATTAGTCTGTTGTGGGAATTTCTCTCTGATGCGACTCCGCTGGTCTTTGTAGGTGTTTAGTGATGTCTCAGAACTTGCCGGATGAGGAGGTGGATAGTTATGCCCCTCCAGAGGGTGCTATGGTAGAGGGTGATATGCCAGCTGGTGGTGTCGCTGGTGGCATTCTGGGTTCCGATGCAGTGCGTGCCTCGGTTGTAGGGCAGGCTACTATGGGTCCTGCGGGGCCTAATCAGGGTGATTTGGTACAACAGTTGGTAGCTGCATTGAGGCAAGCTGCGGGAGCTGTTCCCCAGACTCCAGTCGCACCAGCCCCTGTTCCAGTTCATACCCCGGTAGAGAGACTGAGGAAGTATCGTGTTGAGGATTTTATGGGTCGGAGAGATGATGATCCTTCTGCAGCAGAATTTTGGCTCCAAGCTACAGAGAGGGTTTTGGACCAGATGCAGTGTACTCCTGCAGATAGATTGATTTGTGCTGTTTCCTTGCTAAAGGAAGAGGCTTACCTATGGTGGGAGTCTATGGTGAAGACAGCAAAAGCTGAGGATGTTACTTGGGATTTCTTTCTCTCTGCTTTTCGGGAGAAATATGTAGGGGAGTTATACACGGATCAGAGGATAGCAGAGTTCCTTGAGCTTAGACAGGGACGGATGACTATCTCCGAGTATGAGCGAGAGTTTCTGCGGTTGAGTAGGTATGCTTGTAAGTTGGTCCCTACTGAGGCAGATCGGTGTAAGCGGTTTCGGAAGGGGTTACTGGATGAGTATAGGATGCACTTGACATCCCAGCCCCACACTACATTAGCTGGTTTAGTGAAGGCTGCTACAGAGCTTGAGCTTATTCGGAATGAGAGACAGGCTAGAGGTCAGAGGGCCCAGCAGAGTAGTCAGTATAAGAGATTTCAGAGTGCTACATCTGGACAGACTTTAGGGGTCCAGTCTAGTAGCAAGAGATTTAGAGGCGGACCGCAGATGGGGGTCAGACCAGGTCAGACAATTGGTCGGGGTATATATACGAGACCAGCTCCTCCGGCTTCATCTGTTGCTAGTGGTGGAGGTACTGCAGGGTTAGGTCTACCGATTTGCATTCACTGTGGCAGGAGACATGTGGGAGTGTGTTGGGGCATTAAACCTTGCTTTCGATGTGGATCCACTGAGCATATGATCAGGGATTGTCCTATGACAGTGACTAGTCCAACTCACCAGGTTGGGAGGCCAGCTCCCTATGGTCAGAGAGGCAGAGGTAGAGGCCGTAGTGAGGGCTCTGGTACGAGGAGTGAGAGACCAGTTTCTGAGACTGTGGAGAGACCCGAGGCTAGAGCACAGGCGAGGGCTTATGCCATCAGGACCAGGGAGCAGCGGGATGCACCGGATGTCATCGCAGGTACCTTCTCTATCTTTGACACTTTTGTACTTGCTTTGATTGATCCGGGCTCCACGCATTCATACATATGCATCCCTGTGGGTAGATTGGGTAGTATGCATGCTGATACATTAGAGCACAGCGTTGAGGTAACGAGCCCTTTGGGTCAAAGTGTAGTAGTTAATCGGGTGTATAGAGATTGCCCTTTAGTCATTCATGAGTATGTATTTCTAGGTGATTTGATAGAGTTGCCTTTTCAGGAGTATGATGTGATATTGGGTATGGATTGGCTGTCTAGACATGGGGTCATTGTTGATTGTAGACTTAAGAGGATTACACTCCAGACTTCATCTGGTGAGGAGATTATAGTTACGGGTGAGAGGTCGGATTACCTCTCTAATTTTATTTCTGCTTCTTCTGCTAGAAGACTGATCCAGCATGGTTGTGAGGCCTACTTAGCCTGTGTACTTGCTCCAGAGTCAGAATCTCCTAGTGTTCATGATATACCCACAGTATGTGATTTTTCGGATGTGTTTCCAGAGGAGTTGCCTGGTTTACCTCCTGAGAGAGAGGTTGAGTTTGGTATTGAGGTTATGCCTGGTACTGCACCGATATCCATTGCTCCGTATCGAATGGCACCTGCTGAATTGAAAGAGTTAAAAATACAGATTCAGGAGTTGCTTGATAAGGGTTTTATTCGTCCTAGTGTATCTCCATGGGGTGCTCCAGTATTGTTTGTAAAGAAGAAGGATGGCTCACTTAGATTGTGTATTGATTTCAGACAACTTAACAAAGTTACTGTGAAGAATCGATATCCATTGCCTCGGATAGATGATTTGTTTGATCAGTTGAGAGGGGCTAGTGTATTCTCGAAGATAGATCTAAGATCAGGTTATCATCAGCTAAGGGTGAAGGGATCAGATGTACCTAAGACTGCTTTCAGGACACGCTACGGTCACTATGAGTTTTTAGTGATGCCATTTGGGTTGACTAATGCTCCAGCAGTGTTTATGGACCTGATGAACCGGATCTTCCATCCTTATTTGGATCAGTTTGTGGTGGTTTTTATTGATGATATTTTGGTGTACTCTCCGACTAGAGAGGATCATGATCACCACCTACGAACAGTTCTACAGACCTTGAGAGACCGACAGTTATATGCCAAGCTCAGTAAGTGTGAATTTTGGTTGACTGAGATTGCTTTCTTAGGGCATGTTGTTTCTGCCAAGGGTATTCGGGTGGACCCGAAGAAGATTGAGGCAGTGCTTGATTGGAAGCCACCTACGAATGTTACAGAAATTCGAAGTTTCTTAGGTTTGGCTGGATATTACAGGAGGTTTGTCAAGGGGTTTTCTCTTATTGCAGCCCCTTTGACTAGACTTCTCTGTAAGGATGTCCGTTTTGAGTGGACTGATAGATGCCAGAGTAGTTTTGAGCAGCTTAAGGCGATGCTTACTGAGGCTCCAGTTTTGACACAGCCAGCTCCAGGCAGACCATATGATGTTTATAGTGATGCTTCGCATAATGGTTTGGGTTGTGTGCTTATGCAAGAGAGCAAGGTGATTGCTTATGCTTCCCGACAGCTTAAGCCACATGAGAAAAACTACCCTACTCATGATTTGGAGTTAGCAGCTATTGTGTTTGCCTTGAAGCTTTGGAGACATTACTTGTATGGTGAGAAATGCCACTTGTATACGGATCATAAGAGCCTTAAGTATCTGCTTACGCAGAGAGAGCTTAACTTGAGGCAGCGCAGATGGTTAGAGCTACTTAAGGACTATGATTTCACTATTGATTACCACCCGGGTAGAGCTAATGTCGTGGCAGATGCACTCAGTAGAAAGGCATTAGTTGCTCTTCGTGCTATGAATGCACGCTTATCTGTGACTAGAGATGGTACTCTTGTAGCAGAGCTGATGGTGAAACCTAGCCTACTACAACAGATTAGAGATGCACAGCAGGGTGATGAGACTATTACTTTGTGGAAAGGCCTAGTCAGAAAGGGTGAGAAAAAGAGATTTATGATTAAAGATGACGACTACTTGTACTTTGGGGATCGAATTTGTGTGCCTAAAATGACAGAGCTGAGAAAGAGTATCTTAAAGGAAGCTCATAGTAGTCCTTATGCTATGCATCCTGGCAGTAATAAGATGTATCAGGATTTGAAATCACAGTATTGGTGGCCGGCGATGAAGAGGGATATCACAGATTATGTGTCGAAGTGTTTGACGTGCCAGCAAGTGAAAGCAGAGCATCAGTTCCCTTCTGGTTTGTTACACCCTACTGCTATTCCAGAGTGGAAATGGGATAAGGTTACAATGGATTTCGTGACTGGATTGCCTTTAACTCCTAAAAAGAAAGATGCTGTATGGGTAATAGTTGACAGACTAACTAAGTCAGCACATTTTCTTCCTGTTAGGACCGACTTCACTATGGAGCAGTATGCAGAGCTTTATATAGATGAGATAGTGAGATTACATGGAGTTCCTTTATCCATCATTTCAGATAGAGATCCGAGATTTACTTCTAGATTTTGGAAGAAGCTACATGAGGCCCTGGGTACTAAACTGAATTTCAGTACAGCTTTTCATCCTCAGACAGATGGTCAGTCAGAGCGGGTTATTCAGATTTTGGAGGATATGTTACGAGCTTGTGTTATTGAGTTTGAGGGTAGTTGGGAGAAGTACATTCGACTTGTCGAATTCGCCTATAATAACAGTTATCAGTCGAGTATTCAGATGGCCCCTTTTGAAGCACTATATGGTAGGAGATGTAGGACGCCACTATGTTGGTCAGAGTTGAGTGAGGGCAAGATTATAGGTCCGGATTTGATTCGGGACACAGAGGATAAGGTCAGAATTATCAGAGATAGATTGAAAGCAGCTTCAGATCGTCAGAAGTCCTATGCCGACTTGAAGAGGACAGATATAGAGTATGCAGTGGGAGATAAGGTTTTCCTTAAGGTATCTCCGTGGAAAAAGATATTGAGATTTGGAAGAAAGGGTAAGCTTAGTCCTAGGTTCATTGGTCCATATGAGATTATTGAGCGTGTGGGTCCATTAGCCTATAGACTAGCTTTACCACCAGACCTGGACAGGATACATAATGTTTTCCACGTATCTATGTTGAGAAGGTATCGGTCCGACCCATCACATGTGATAGCAGTGGAATCTATTACTATTGAGCAAGATTTAACTTATGAGGAAGAACCGGTGAGGATACTTGCTAGGGAAGTCAAGGAGCTAAGGAATAAGAGAATTCCTTTGGTAAAGGTTCTTTGGAGAAACCATAAGACCGAGGAAGCTACATGGGAAAGTGAAGACATTATGAGACAACAGCATCCTCAGTTATTTAATTCAGGTGAATTTCGAGGACGAAATTCTTTAAGGGGGGAAGAGCTGTAACGCCCTATTTTTTTCTGTGTTGAAATAGTAGTTTATCTGTCTGTGAATAGTACTATCGGTCCGGGAGTCGGTATTATTTTGGTCTAGAAAAATTATTATATATAGGTAATAGGTTCTATCACATTTTTGGAGCATGCATGCATGGTTTTTATGGGTAGAAAGTAAGTAATGAATATTTTTGGAGAATTTTAGAGAATTAGTGCGTAGTGACTTAAGGTGTGATATTAATGAAGGAAATTAGAGGCAATAGTTGTGTGGATGAAATTTGAAATGGTGTTAGATTAATTAAGGAACTTCAAAGAATTATTTTTATGGAGTAAATTTGAGAATTTTGTTGTGTTACATAATATTTTGAAGGAATTTAATTTGGAGAATATTTGTAGCCATTAGATTAGATTTACATTCAATCCTAGCCATCCAATTTTTATGGAGTAAATCATTATCTCCTCCATTAATTGGGCAACACTATCCTTCTTCTTCTTTTCCTACGTCTTCTTCTTCTTCTTCTTCTTCTTCTTCTTCAATTTTTCCTTAGTAAACACATCAAAATCACCCATACAACTTGAGTTAATTAAGACATATTAGAGATTGAAGCTAGAGAAGTAATATTTGGTGACTAATTTCAAGGAATTTGGTGATTTTTCCTACTTGGTAAGTGATTTTAGGATAAGGTATTTATGTTGGGGTTTAGAGTTTTCTTTAGCATATACATGCTAAATCATGCTCCACTTCTTCTTTTGTTTGTGTTTTCTTTGTTTGATTTTGAGTGTCTTACATGTAGAGGGTGGAGAGCCTTCCACCAAGGATAAGGGCAAGACCAAAGCTTGAGCTTGTTAAAGCTTGGTTTGAAGGTTAGTGCAATTATACTTTCACTTGTTTAAGTTGTTTTTACATGGTTAGGCTTTTGAATGAATTTTGGGAATTTTGTATGTATTGGTTAACTTGCTGAATTCATGTTAGATATGTTCTGCCGTGAGATTAGAACTCATTTTCGACCCCTTTATACTCCCCATCTGTTTCTGACTTCTTCATGAAAGTTGCAGCTCTATTTCTTAGCTTTCCAAAACATATTTTTATGTCTAATTCCAGTACTTGTAGCTCAACTTATGATTTAAATACCAAAACTGGTTCTGTTATGGTGTCTTACCAGTATATCCGAAATCATTGTCCATTTTGACCACATAAATGGCCAAATAACGTCTTATGTTCTTCATAAAAGTTTTAGCTTTACTTCTTGTCTTTCCAACCCATCTTCTTGTGTCCAATTTGGCGATACATAGCTCAACTTATGGCTAAAACACCCAAACTGACTCTGTTGTGACAGGCTCCAGGTATTACTCAATTGAGTGCCCATTTTGACCACTATAATGACATTAGTAGGTTCTGAGTTATTCATAAAAGTTGTTTCCCTGTGTCTTGAGAATTCTCTCGTTCTGGATTGGTTTCATTTGAGTGTTTGGTGAAGTAGGAATTCAAGAAACATTGGACTTGGTTCTGCTGAATCAGGTCTGATCTGTTGGTCTATGTTCTGAGCTTTTGTTTGCTATCTTACTCTTTGATCTGGGCTGTGGTCCCTTCTGAACATTTGTAGCATTTTGGCTTAGCTTTCTAATGAATCTAATTTCATTCAATTTGGAGACCCATAACTCAAATTATGTGTTAAAAACCCAGCAAAGGTCAAGTTTATAACAATGCTGAAAAGTTCTTGATTTATGTACTTTTATATTATATTAAGTATATATACATTTATAGTGTTTTGAGTAAAATATTTGAACTGATGAGTACTAAATGAAGAGGTTTTGATTAAGAATTATTGCTTTTGTGAAAGAATGCTTTTGATTTAGGCTCTACTATGCATGATTGAGACGTAGTATGATGAGATGGATTTTCTTATTGTGAAGCTATGATCATATGCTAGGGTTATCAACCCTTATAAATAGGCGGACGCGCTTATTTGTGTGATGGGGTGGTGCTTTCATAGGCCACGGTGGTGCTTTCATAGGCCACGATTGTGTGATGGGGGTGGTGCTTTCATAGGCCACGGTGGTGCTTTCATAGGCCACGAGTATGTGATGGGGGTGGCGCTAACATAGGCCACGATCAAATCTGCTTATGTTCATTCTGTATGAGTATGAGCCTTAACGAAAAATGAAATTTTATTGTTGCTATAAAAGAATGAAGACATATTTGTATTTATAATCTTCTCATTGCTTTCAAAGTATTTGAATTAAATGAATGCGATTTCGGTATTTATATAGTTGAGTAATTTAAGTTTTGCCTTGGCTATTGTTAATTAAATTGTTGGTTATTTAGCACCACTGAGTCTTCCACTCAGCGCGTTGATTTTTATCACGCGCAGGTTAGGAGCGGAGGGTGTTCTTCAAGACCAGAGGACGAGCATCAGAGTAGATATCACATCTTGGGTAGGATATTTTGTAAATGGTGATTTTTGGCATGTATATAAATATTGTGTTGTGAACGTTGGATATAATAAGTTTGTCATGTATTAAGAGTTATGATTATTTAAAGAAATAACACCTTATTATATTTTTGGTGTATGATGATTAGAGATTCCTTGAAAAGAATGTGTTTCGAATATTATGCGTATATTGATGGATATTTAGAAGTGCTTGTAGTATGTTGTTGAATTGGAGGTTTGGGGGTTTAAAAAAAAATTGGAAGTGTGTATATTTTCTTTGTGTGGCAAGTAAATTTTTAGGGGAAACTCTTGTGAAATTTTCGTAGGAATTTTCTTAAACATTATTTTTGTAAAAAAAATAAAAATTAATAATACAAAAAAAACTGGTAATTACTTGCCTCCTTATGAAAATTTAACCACTTCTAATTTGTGATCTAGCTTTTATAGTGACATAAGATGGTGCTCCGGCACCGATTGTGGCATCCACCGTCTGGTTCTCTGAGATTGGTCTGTGGGTGTTACACTAGTGGCCTTAGAACCTTTAGAATTATACCCACGTGACCTCGTAAAAGTCTCCCATGCATCAGCTTCACTAAAGTTAGAGGCCACAAAATTACTAGAATTTTCAGTAGGAAACCCAAAAATATGGCTTAATTCATCTATAATAAGTTGGTGTTGCCTTTCACTTAATTGAAAACTAATTTTGGATTCAATTTCATTCATAGTAGGGTATATGAAAGAAGAATTTGTTCTTAGAAATTCCAAAGTTAGAGGAGCAAGCACATTATCCTTCATGTTGATAAAATTTCCCCACCCTATCTTTTGTAAAGGCTCAATCACAGCATCTCTAAGCCTTACCATACTCAATACTTGTTCATCAATAAACCTATTTGGTAACATATGTTTCAAAGCAAGATTATTATACTTTGTTAACTGATCTGGCACAGAGAGTGGGAATGGTGGTAGTGGAATCTCCGGTAGAGGTGTGGTGGTGGCCTTTCTTATGCTTTGTGGATTTTGCACAGGAATTTGCATGTTTGAACATGCTTTTAATGAAGAGGAGGTGGTTCTTCTTCTTTCTGGTGCGATGGGTAAGGAGAAAGGGTTGGGGTTTCTTGAGAGAGAAAGAGAAACAAAAGGGAGTAAGAGAGAGGGAAGATGTGGTGGGTGGTTATGGAAGATTTTAGAGAGAGAAAGAGTTAGAGAGGGGGAGAGGGGTAGTTTTAGGGTTAAAAGAGGATATATGCACCGTTAAACAAACCTATGTCAGTTTGTGTGATGGACTGCCACAGGTGTAGCATTGGCCATGACTTGCGCATAGAGCCTTCTGAATCTATGATAACCTACATGCACAAGGGACCATAGGCGTGGCATAGGATATGGTCTGCCCATGGAGTTCCCTGAAAATCTCGCATGAAATGTTGCTTAATCTCCACAGCTGTGGCAAGTTACATGGCCATGCTATAGAGTTCCCTGAAATTCAAAAAATGGGTTTGCTGTGCTGACACGGCCGCGGCCTATCCCATGGCCAGGGCATGTCGTGAGGGGGACGACATCTTTATCTCATGCGAATGCCACAGGCATGATGCCTACCATGGCCTGGGTATGGACCTCTTTGAACCTCCTTTGAAACACCGTTTGGCTGCCACAATAGTGGCAAATTACACGGCCAAGCCATGGAGTACCCTGGAAGTATGTGCATGCTTTGATTTAGAGCGAACTAAGGCCATGGTAATGTCATGGAACATGCCCAGCCCGTGGACTCCCTTGAGTCTCACTTTGAAGTGCGTCTTGCGGCCATGATCGTGGCTCAAAGCACGACTAGGTCGTGTATTCTCCTGGACCCTTCTTTTAAGCTCTTGCAAGACACAAAAACTAGATTCTAAGTTAGGTGAAAAAAATAGATCAATTTAGAAATAAAAACTAGACAAAATTAAACACATTTTAATGAAAACTAAACAAAAGAAGATAAAAGAAAGCTAAATAAGAGCTAAAATTTAAGTAAAACATGAGTTGTGTAATGCCCCAAAATTTTCGAATCTTAAAATGATATTATTTTATCGGGTCATGAATGGTGCTACAGAGAGGGGGATAATATTTTATTTAGATCCGAGGAAGATATTGAGTATAATTAACTATGAATGGATAGTGATTTATCAGTCTGTGAATAGTATGACCGGTCTGTGAATAGTACTACCGGTCCGAGAGTCGGTATTATTTTGGTCCGGAAAAATTACTATATATGTTTTATATTTTCTTTAATATTTTTAGAGTATGTATGCATGATTTTTATGGGTAGAAAGTAAGTAATGAATATTTTTGGAGAATTTAGATAATTAGTGAATAGTGAATTATGATGCTTTATTAATTAAGGAAATTTGAGGAATTATTTTTATGGAGTAATTTGAGAAATTTGTGGAGATAAATAATATTTTGAAGGAATTGAATTGGAGAATATTTTTAGCCATTAGATGAGATTACTTTTGACTTAATCTTAGCCATCCAATTTGGGGAAAAGACCAAAATACCCCTAAGTTGCTTTATTAAAGGCAACCATCAATTATTGAGCAACAATTTTTCCTTCATCTTCTTTTCCTACACGTCTCCTCCTTCTCCTTCTTCTTCTCCTTCTTCTTCTTCTTCATTTTCTTCAATTCTTACTTAGTAAACACATCAAATTCACCCCATCCAACTTGATTTAATTAATTAACCTTAGAGAGTGAAGCTAGAGAAGTAATATTTGGTGACTAATTTCAAGGAATTTGGTGATTTTCCTACTTGGGTCAAAGGGTGGAGAGCCTTCTAACAAAGATAAGGGCAAGACCAAAGCTTGAGAAGCTTTGATTAAAGCTTGTTAAAGCTTGTTTTGAAGGTTAGTGTTCATAAACACACTTACCTTACTTGAATTTTTGATTTTGCGCATTTATGCTATCATGTGTATATTTTGGGATTTTGTATGAAATGATTGATTTGTTGACCTTTGGTTGCAATAACATGCTCTTGGGTGATGTTTGATGAGTATGTAATATGTGGTAGAAACCTCTACCTTGTATCTATGTCTTTCATGTTCTTTTCATGGTTAAAGTAAGCTGAAATTGGAAAGAGGTGTTATTGGGTGAGATTAAGGACTGTTTTTCGATCCTTTCTACTTTCCATTTGTGTCTGAGTCCTTCATAAAAGTTGTAGGTTTGCTTCTTATCTTTCCAACCCATCCTCTTATGTCCAATTTGGATATATATAGCTCAACTTATGGCTGAAAAACCCAAACTGACTCTATTATGCCGGGCGACATGCATCTTTGAATTGAGTGCCCATTTTGACCACTATAATGGAAAGATTATGTTTTGAGTTATTCATGAGAGTTGTTTCCCTGTGTCTTGAGACTTCCCTGGTTTTGGATTGGTTTAATTTGAGTGTTTGGTGAAGTAGGAATTTAATAAACATTGGACTTAGTTCTGCTGAATCGGGTCTAGACTGTTGGTCTGTGTTCCTAGCTTCTTTTTACCATCTTACACGTTAATCTAGGCTGTGTTCCCTTCATAACATTTGTATCATTTTGTCTTAGCTTTCTAATGAATCTAATTTCGTTCAATTTGGAGACCTTTAACTCAAGTTATGTTTGAAAAACATAGCATAGGTCAAGGTTATTTTAATGCTGGAAATTTCCTATGCCTTGAATCATAGGTTTATTTGGATAAATGTATATATGAATCATGTGTGATGAGGTTCTCTTGATTATTTGTATGTTTGAGGATTGATTTGACCAAAATAAGATATAAGTTTGAAAAGTGTTATTGTAGATATGTTTAAATGGATATAAATGGGCAAAATTGTTGGAAATTTTGGGATAAAGTGTGGAATTAGTTTAGATAATGCATGATGAGGATAGAAATGGATACCTTGGTGCATAAGAGTTATGTTAGTATGCTTGGTTGGAGAAGGAAATTCCTCCCCTTGGTTTTCATTAAGAGGCCAAACCACTATAGGGTGATAAGGCTTACTTAATTATTATTATTTTTTTTTTGTATGGTATGCTATCTATATATATATGACATAAGTATGATTATTTTGATAATTTTCATATGTTTAGAGTTTTAAAAACATGGGTATTTAAGGTGTATGTGCTTTGAATTTTGAATAAGGAAAGTATGATTTTATATGATAAGAAGTTTCTTATGATAAATTTCATTATGACTTTACGAAAGTTTTAAAAGAAAAGGAATTTATGAGAAGTTTCCTATATTAAGTAATTATGTTTAAGTATGAAGTTTTCATGAGTTACTTATAATCGAAAGTAAGCTTACATTATGAATTTAAGAAGACTAAAGAATAAGACAAGTTTTATGAGAAGTGTTATGAATTAAGAATTCAAATAAGGATTTTGGGCTCTAATATACTTGGCGTGAATTTGATGCGAGATGGATTTTGTTATGTGAAGCTATGATCATAGGCTAGGGTTATCAGCCCTTATAAATAGGCAGACACGCTTATTTGTGTGATGGGGGTGGTGCTTTCATAGGCCACGATTGTGTGATGGGGGTGACGCTAACATAGGCCATGAGCAAATCTGCTTATATTCTCTTTCTCCTAAGTGTATGCGAGCCCTTTGGAAAATATTTGTAAGGCAATTAAACGAATGAGATCATATTATTTTAGTAAACTTACTGTGGAAATTAATGATTATATTATCAAATGAATTTTCAAAGCATGATATTCCGGTACATGGTTTTAAAAATAAATAGTATATGTATTGGTATAATAAATGTGCAAGTAATGAATTTATGAGTTGAAAGAATTAAATTCTTTATGTTATTAATTAATAGTATATTTGATATTTCTTTTGCTATAAATGTAAATATATGTTGAAATTTAATGATTTTATGTAATTTGTGTTTTAAGTAAGTTGTCATCGCAACTTTAGTAAGTATGTGAATTATGAGCACCACTGAGTTTTATACTCAGCGCGTTGAATTTTATCACGCGCAGGTTAAAGACTGTGGTTGCTGCTTGAAGACTAGAAGAGTAGCATCAGAGCAGAAGTGACTATTGTGGTAGTAGTAGATTGAGATTTACGCAATTAAGAATTATGGCATGTATAAGTATTATATTTTCGGAGATTGTGTTATTTGAATTATAACTTAAGCATGTAATTAGCAATTATGTTAGTGTATATATTCGAAGATAAGCATAAGATTCATTAAATGATTAAATATAAAATATTTCAAGAGAGTTGGTATGATTAGTTTATTAAGACTTGATATATATACTGAATGCAATTAATTGATGAATATTAAAATGCTATTGAGGATTTATATAGTTATGAAAATATAGAAGTGTTGTTCTATTATGATGCTTATTTGGAGATGTTGGGAGTTTGGAGTTTAATTGAGAGTATTTTGTATTCACATGTTTGGCGAGCTCAGCTTTTAAAGGGAAATTCTTACAGTATTTCTGTAGGATTTTCCCAATCTATTTTTCAAAAAAAAAAAAAAAAAAAGAAATGAAAACGAAATGAAATGATTATCTATAAAAAAAAACATATTATTCGCTAAACTTGTGAATACGCAATTACTTCTAATTCATAATCTAATTTTATGATTTGTATGTTAAGTTAAGACGGTGTCTCCGGCACCGAATGTGGCATCCATCGTCGGGTCTCACGGGACTGGGCGGAGGGTGTTACAGGTTGTCTCCCACAAGCGCCTTTATTTAATATTGTTAAGCTCGATTCACTAGACCCCTTTTAGATGAGACTCATAACGGTTTTGACTTGGATCAAAACCTCCATATTGGTAAGCTTTTAGTCTTTGAGCATTAACTTTGAAACTCTAGTCTCCACTCACTATTTCAACCACTCCATGTGGAAAATTTTCTTTGATTGTAAATAGTCCAGACCACTTAGAGTGCAATTTCCCTAGAAAGAGACGAAGTCTAAAGTTATAGAGCAATACCTGGTGGCCAACCCTCAAATTTCATAGGATGATGTGCTTATCATGTCCATGTTTAGTGCGATCTTTATAAATTTTGGCATTTTTATAAGCATAGAGCCTCATTTCATTCATCATATTCAATTGAAGTAATCTTTTTTCACCTACCTCTTTGGCATTAGAGTTGAGAAATTTAATTGCCCAATATGCCTTATATTCTAACTCGATAGGTAGATGGCATGCCTTACCATAGACCATTCGATACAGAGACATACTAATTGTTATTTTAAATGCAGTTTTATAGGCCCAAATTTCATCATCAAGTTTCTTGGACGAGTCTTTTCTCGATTGAACAATCGTAGTCTCGAATATTATCTTGTTCTCCCTATTTGTTTCTTTTACTTGTCCACTTGTTTGTGAATCGTATGGGATACCTATATGATGAGTGACACTATATTTTGAAAGACGAAAGTCTGGATACTTATTGCAAAAATGCTTACCTCCATCCATGATTATTGCCCTAAGGGTACCATGATGTATGAAGATGTATTTCTTGATGAAGTTAATCACACTCTTGGCATCAATGTTGGGAAGAGCAACAACCTCCGCCTATTTAGAGATGTAATCCACTGCCACTAAGATTTATTGGTTAGAATAAGAAGATGGGAATGGTCCCATGAAATCCAAGCCCCATATATCGAAGATTTCGACTTCAAGAATGTTGTTCAATGGCATCTCATGTCTCTTGGAGATATTCCCTAACCTTTGGCAACAATCACAAAGATGAACAAAGTTAAAAGCATATTTAAATAAGTTAGGCCAATACAAACCACTTTTTAGTATACGTGCCGCCGTCTTGCTTGCTCCAAAATGTCCTCCACATTCCGTTGAATGATAGAAACGAAGAACACTTTCCATCTTTTCTTTCGGCACACATCGTCTAAAGAGTTGGTCACTGCAATACTTGAACAAGAAAGGCTCCTCCCAATAGTAATATTTAAGATCATGAAAGAATTTTTTCTTTTATTGATAAGAAATATTGGGATGAGTAATCTTGCAAGCAAGATAATTAACAATATCCATATACCATGGAGCTTGCATATTTGCTAGAAGAAGAAGATGTTCATGGAGGAAGTCTTCATTAATTTGCATCTCTTCAAGCCTTTCTTTCCCCAACTCAAGCCTTGACAAGTGATCAGCTACAAAGTTCTCGATTCCTTTCTTACCACGAATCTCCAAATTAAATTCATGCAAAAGAAGAACCCAATGAATTAGTCTAGGCTTTGCATCTTTTCTTTTCTAACAAATACTTAATAGCTGAGTGATTAGTGTAAATTATTATTTTCGCTCCAATTAAATATGTTTTAAATTTATTAAAAGCAGAAACAATAGCTAGAAGCTCTTTCTTGGTGGTGGCATAATTTAATTACGCATCATTCAATGTACGATTGGCATAATAAATGGCATGCAACTTCTTTTCTTTGCTCAAGAACAGCTCCTATGGCATGATCACTAGAATCACACATGAGTTCAAAAGGTAAGCTCCAATCCGTTATAGTAATGATAGGAGCTGATATCAATTCCTTCTTCAACCTGTTAAAAGCAACTAAACACTCTTCATTAAAATCACAAGGAACATCTTTAATCAACAAGTTACAAAGAGGTTTTGTGATTTTTGAGAAATCTTTAGTAAATTTCGTATAGAAAAATGCATGGCCAAGAAAACTTCTTTGAAGGTATTAGTTTTTCAATTACCTTTATCTTGGCTTTGTCTACCTCAATTCCCTTCTTAAAAATTTTATGACCCAAAACAATGCATTCACTAACCATAAAATGACATTTTTCCCAATTTAAAATAATGTTAGTATCCTTACATCGCTGCATAACTAGAGAGAGGTTATTAATACAAGAATCAAAAGAAGAATGAAAAATAGAGAAATCATCCATAAATACTTCAATGAAATTTTCAACCATCAATGAAATTTTCAACCATTTCAGAAAATATAGACATCATACACCTTTGAAAAGTTGCAGGCGCATTACATAACCCAAAAGACATTCTCCTATAAGCAAAAGTACCATATGGACAAGTGAAAGTAGTCTTCTCTTGATTCTCAGGAGCTATGGGTACTTGGAAATACCTTGAATAACCATCTAGAAAAAAAGTAAAAAGGATAACCTACAAGTCTTTTAATCATTTGATTAATAAAAGGTAAAGGGAAATGATCTTTGTGTGTTGCTTTGTTCAACTTTCAATAACCAATACACACACACCAACCTTTGACAATTCTAGAAGAAATCAACTCATTATTATTAGCAATAACTGTCATGCCTCCCTTTTTTGAAACAACTTGAACAGAGCTTTCCCAACTACTATCTGAGATTGGATAGATAATGCCAGCATCCAAAAGCTTAAGAATATCAACTTTGACTACTTCCTTCATGTTTAGATTTAATCTCCTTTGGTGCTCAATTGTAAGTTTGTAGTCTTCTTCCGTAAAAATTTTATGCATGCACACACTTGGATTGATCCGCTTTAAATATGAAATCGTCCACCCTTAAGCTTTCCTATGCTTTCCTAGAACCTGCAACAACCTTTTCTCTTTATCAAGTGATAAGAAGAAATAATAATAGGAAAAGAGTTGTTCTCACCTAAAAATGCATACTTAAAATGGGAGAGAAGTTGTTTCAGTTCTTGCTTGGCTAGTTCACTCTCTTTCTCACTTTTGATGCTTTGGATATTAATGTTTATGTAAACTTTATCAATGGTCAATTTTTCTTTAACATGCAAGGTGTCTTGTACACAATCATCAATAACATCAACTCTAAAATAATCATTAGAATCCATAGGAAGCTTACAAGATTTAATAATATAAAAACAACTTCCTCTTCACCTACCCTTAAAGTTAGCTTACCTTCATACACATCAATCAATGCTCTTACGATTGCAAGGAAAGGTCTACCAAGGATGAGTGATCCTTCTCTATCTTCATCTATGTCAAGGATAACAAAATCAACAGGAAAAATAAACTTACCTACCTTGATGAGCACATCTTCTACAATACCTCTTGGATATTTGATTGATCGATCAACTAATAGAGACATCCTTATCGGTTTTAGCTCACTCATCCCTAGCATCTAGAAAACTTCATAAGACATATGATTAATACTTGCACCTAAATCAGCTAAAGCTTTTTCAAAATCAAGATTTTCAATATTGCAAGGGATAGAAAAACTTCCTAGATCTTTTAACTTTTGAGGCACTTTATTTTTGAATGATTGCACTATACTCCTTCGTGAACATTACTGTTCCTTAATCATTAATCTTCCTTTTCTTACTTAGGATCTCCTTCAAGAATTTTGCATAACTGGGTATTTGAGCAAGAGCTTCAGCAAAAGGAATGTTGATTTGGAGCTTTTATCATATTTTGATTGCTTGAGCCTTTGTGGGAAAGGGATAAGTGGGAAATAAGGCTTTACGTCCTCTTTCTCCTCAAGATCAATAATGAGAATTTTCTTCTTTTCCTCTTCTTGCTTATCTACCTCCTTCCCAAGTCGATCCTCCAATTGCTTTCAATTCCTCAAAGTAATAGCCTGTACCTGTTCTATAGGATTTTTCTTAGTGTTACTAGGTAACGTACCTTGAGGTCTAAAAGCCATCATGTTTGCAAATTGGCCCATTTGAATCTCCAAATTCCTTATAACAACTTGTTGGAATCTATGATTCTCTTATTAGATCCCATGAGTCTTCCGAGTTTCATTCATGAAATCCATATAAGATTTAGAGAGAGTAGTGAGGACATCATCATGAGGCCCTTTCTCTTGAGGAGGAAAACCTAGTGGTGCATTTGGATTCCCATAGGAAAGATTAGGATGATTCCACAACCTGTTATCATAAGAGTTAGAATATGGGTAATTCTTCCTTGATTCATCATGTAGTTGACTTGCTCCAAAGTTTAAAGATTGAGATTATTCAACACGCATTCCCCAACTCCATGTTGTCCATTACACTTGTCACATGCTTGTACAGTAGAATTAACAGAGTTAATGGTCAACAAATCTAATTTCTTTACATAAAGTAATGGTTGTTGCTCACCATCTCTTTTATCAAATCATATGCCTCATCAATCCCTTTTCTTTCAAAAGAACCTCCAATAGCAGCATCCAAAGTGATATTCATGTTATGAGATAACGCATTATAGAAAGTTTGTACCTTTAACCACTTGGATAAGTTATAATGTGGACACTCCACTTTGGCATTGAGTGTGCCGATGGCATCAATCTCATAAATTCCTGCAAGCCTCTTCCTTTCGGAGGTATTTTGGTAATGGTTGTTACTTGCCATCTCTTCTATCAAACATATGCCTCATCAATCCTTTTTCTTTCAAAAGAACCTCTACTAGCAGCATCTAAAGTGATCTTCGTGTTATGAGATAATGCATTATAGAAAGTTTGTACCTTTAACTACTTGGATAAGTTATAATGTGGACACTTCCTCAACACATCTTTGAATCTCTCCTAAGCTTTATACAAACTCTCTTGATCATGGTGGGCAAAAGTCTTTATCTTGTTGCAAAGCTTTGTAGTCTTTGAAGATGGAAAGAATTTTGCCACAAACTTTCAGGCTAATGAAACTTCCAGTAGCGCACAATTGCAACCAAGAACGTGTTTTATCCCTTAGAGTGAAGGGAAATAGTCTCAATCTTATGGCATCTTCAGAAACTCCGTTTTGCGTAAATGTATCATAAATCTCCAGGAAATTGGTGATGTGGTCATTAGGATCTTCACTAGGAAAATCCATACTGAATTGAGGTGGATAGCATTTGAATAATTGCAGGTTTGATTTCAAAATTATTAGCTTCCACCCTAGGCTTGGTGATACTTGAAGTGGCCCTATTAAGAGAAGGAGTTGTGTAATCTCACAAGGTGCGAACAGGAGGTTAAGGCCATTGATTGAGCCGATGTTGCAAGACTTATTGTTCTTCTTGCACTAATAAATTGTGTAATTCTACTTCGCCAGCCATGGTTGATTGTCTTCTTTCTTCATGTTCTTGTTCTCTTCCCATAGCGTTATTTCTTCGGTAAGTCCTTTCAATTTCTAGATAAAAAATCAAAGGTCCAACACTACAATATCTTTTTATAAAACACTTGAAACTTCTTGTAAAAGAAAAATTAAAATAACAAAAAATAAATGTTTAAATTAATAATAGGGTAAGTAGTATTAATATTGGTAATGCCAATCCCCGACAACAATGCCAAAAACTTGACAAGGCAATTCGCATGTGCACGAAATCGCAAACAAGTAATAACGAGTGAGTAGAGCATCGTTCTACGAAAATTGTATACCAAGTACCAAAATTGTGTTAACCTACTATTATTTAAATGACAATAAAGAGAATAGATTGAAAAGTAAAAGAAATAAATGAAAGCAATAAGAAATCAAATAAAATAATTTGATGAAAAGAAATCAAGGATTAAAAGCTACAAGAGATTTTTGACTTCATTTTATTCTATCCAATTTATTTTATTAGTTTGATATTCAATTTTAATTGTTCAAATAAGGGAAACATCCCTGAATTCGCTACTACGCTCTCCAGATGTATTGTTAGCTATTTTAATTTGGTCTAATTATATATCTTCCAATAGCGCAATCAAACATGAATTAACTCATTAAGTTTTATGGTTTGTTTATTAATTCATAACCTAAGGTTGTTAACTTATGAAAGCCCCCCATAAGTCAAACCATATATCTTCCGCATAAAGTTATTATCCTATGTAATTTATTACCCTCTTTCATATAAAAAACCCTTCTACCGATAGTGATTCATGAAATAAATCAATCCATGGGAGAAACTATGCCTTGAAGCATTAAGTTCAATAATAACTTATATCTTGAACAAGGAAAAGCAAATCTAATATTATAAATTGGAATAGAAATTAAGTTACATCGAATTCCTAGTATATGAATTTAGTTCGACATAATAATTAAATAAAATTCAATTAAACTTAAAAACAATTCCATAATCAATATGAATAATGAAAATTAAAAAATAAGGTTAAGAGTTTAGAGATAAAAACTATTAAACAAATAGCGTGGACAATTTCCTTGATTCTTTATACAAACTTGAATGCTCAAAGTCTTAAAAGAAAGAAAACTAAGAAAAGAGTAAAACAAAGATCTAAGATTCAAGTTTCCAAGATATTTAATTGTAATGGTGATCTCTCTTTATACAAACTTCGTAGGGTGTCTTTGAATCCGAGAAGGAAACTAGCTGGCCTAATTAGGAAGAAATATTATTTGAGTAGAAACCTGATTTTGTATTGTGTTTCTTTTAATTAGGAATCTTCTTTCATTGAATAGGGCTGGAACTCAAACAAGGTAGGTCTTCTATTATTTACATGCAGCTCCATGAGTAAGATATGCCCAAGCTTCAGCACTACACGGGCTAAATAATTAACTTTAGCCCACTTGAATTTTCAGCTTTCTTGGAAACACGGCCATAGCATCTGACACAGCCAGTCTGTGTTCTTTATTGGCTTGGCCATGTTGAGCTTTTATCTTCATTTTTGAGCTTCAATCTTCTTTGATGCAAATTTTGGCAATTTTCATACTAAAAAACCCCCTCAAATCAACTTTATCAAGAATCAAGGAAACTTAATGAAAAACATAAATAAATCTAAACAAAAATTAATCCAAGTAATTAAAAATACTAAAACTCCTATTAAAAATTAAACTAAAAATACTATAAAAATGAGACCCATCGCTCATACATTATGATATGATATGTAAATATAAAGAAAGATATAATGAAAACAAAAATTGATCTTTTTTCCTCTCATTCTCTCTTTTGTTTCTTCTCATATTTTTTATTTTAATAACACGTTATCGGCACGACTTTGCTCTATGTACAAATCCAAACCTATTTTTTTCTTACTTATTTTAAGGTAATTCTTTATACACTAACCTTTATAAATCTACATTTGTATATATGTGTATGCTATTTATTGGTATTATCAACCTATTCGTTTATGGTTATTGATATTTTAACATGCATGATAAAAAATATTGTCACGCCCCGACTCTAATCACCAGAGGAATTGTCCGCTTTGGATCAAGCCAAATCCCCCATGCAAGATTGGTAAGACCCGCACGGTTTTGTCTCGCAGGTGAAATGGGAAACTTTCCAGGAGGTCACCCATCCTAGGATTTCTGTTAAGTGAGCACGCTTAACCTTGGAGTTCTTCCAACTCTCCAGCCATTCCAACAAAAGGCGCCTCTAATGATTAGTTTCCCCCTTTCAATATATGATTCGATTCATTCCTGTGTCCCGTATTCCACTACCCTAGCTAGCTTGCCATCCTAAAAGCTAGCCAGGAGCTTCGCTCTACCCGCCTCTTAGGATCGCTTTGCCGGGTCGGGATGTCACAAATATATATATTTCTTTAGTTTTCTTAATATTTAATCATGTTTCATGCTAATTAATTGATTGTCTATATTATTCAAATTGTTGGTTGAAATGATATCTTATTTGAGTAATGTCTTTAAACTAATAGATTATAATTATGTAGTGAATGGTGAGTTATAAGTCAATAAACATAAAGAATATGGGCCCTGTTTCAAGCTAGTGACTTTGTTGGCTTTGGGTTCCTTATAGAAGATGTTGGAAGCGGGTTCATGTCTACAGTTTTAGGCTACCACAATGGGACCGAGATTCCGTTGATTGTAAAGGATCTTGCACTTGAATGCCCTATTATATGCTCAGCAAAATCTTCCTTTTGAGGGATGCATTTTTCAGATTGTCAATTGCTAGTTAATGCTATTCATTCTTCTAGTTTAGATTTTCAGAATTTGGCTTAATTATTTCTGATTGCAATGATATTTTAAGCTCTATGATGGATAAGAAGGTTAGATGGGTTGAAATGCAAGCGAATATGGGTACTCATTTACTTGCTAGAGCATCTATTCACTGTGCTGGATTTCGGATTTGGGAATCTATTCCCTGTCTCTTGTTTGATTATTCTTCTTCAAGGTAATACATCAGTATTTTCCTTTTAAAAAAAAAAAAAATTAGATCATATAATTTTTCTCTATGTAATAGAAATTTTTACAAAATTTGAATATATGTTACTAATATATTTTATTTATAATCAATAATTATTTTATATTTTCATATATATATATTTATATATAGTATACATTTATTTATCCTCATTTTGCTAAATATTTGAAGTTACTTAGATTTATTCTAATTATTATTGTTATTTTATATTAGCTTGCACAATGTCAAATATTACCAAACTTGAGTATGCAACGAGGAAGAACTATTTATCATAGGCTCTTCATGCTGAAATTCATCTTGCTACTAAGGATTTTGGAAATACAATTATTGTAGGTCAATGGAGCATCTATACAAAATAAGACAAAAATAATGATATTTCTTTATCATCATCGACATGAAGGGTTAAAAGCAGAATATTTCATTGTAAAAGGTACACTTGAATTATGGAATAATTTAAAAGAACAATATGACCACCAAAAAATAGTAATCCTACCTAAAACTCATTATGATTCGATACACTTATTAAAATATCATCGATTAATTTACGAAAGACAACCACCAATATGGTACCACAATAAGTTAAATACTTGGCAAGCTTCAAGCCTAAAGGTGGGAACCCTAAGCCCAAAGATGGATGTCCCAAACCCACATGGTGTGTAAATACCTAGGACATTCCAAAATACTCCCACCCACAAGATATTTTAATGAAATATCTCACCTACTCTAAAATGCTCCATGTAATCTCCACCGTACATTTTTGTAAGTAAATCATAGCCGTACATTGAGGAGGTGGAAATGCCTATAAATACCACCCCTCACTTCATTTGTAACCAACCAAGCAAAAACCAAGTCCAAGAAGCAAGTAAGTAATTCTTTCCTTAAGCTTTGTGAAAGTTTGCTTCTTATTAATAAAATTTTATTTGGTATTTTGTGTTAGTATTATTTTAGTTACCCTTCCTGTTATTATTGGTGTTATAAATTATTAATCAATCTTGGAGTTTATCTCTGCATTGATATCCAACAAGTGGTATCAGAGCGTGTTTGTGGTGGTAGTTGTTGTAACCGTGGTATTTTGTGGTGTTCATTTACAAGTGTAGGGTATCATTACTTTGCTGAACTTAACAGTCAGGGACTTTTGTTGAAGCAACAAGATTCACAAGCAAGGATTGTGATTGTGATTGGTCAGGGACCGTTGTGCATTGGTTAGTGTCAGGAACACCAGTACCTTATGGCAGATTTTTTTGGAGTTGCTAATAGCATCGAGAAGCTAAAGAGCAATAATTACGGGAACTAGAGTACCCATATGAGATATTATCTCATAGGTCAAGACTTATGGGATATCGTCGAAGGAGATAATATTACACCACCAGTTGGGGATGCGAAAGCTCTAAAAGAGTGGGAGACAAAATGCGGGAAGACGATGTATATGCTGACGATTACAGTAGAAGATAAGCAGATGCAACGGATCAAGTCGGCTAAAACACTAAAGGAAGCGTGGGACATCCTTAAGTCTGCTCTCGCTAAGAAGAACGAAGCAAAACTGCAATGGCTCGATAATGAGTTGTTCTCAATCTCGCAACAAAACCTCACTATAAGTCAATACTTTTCTGAAGTAAAATCTTTATTTGAGGAGATTTCGAAATTAGATCCAGACAACGAGATCCACGAGACAAGGATGAGGAGGATCATCATCCGTGGTCTAAGACATGAATTTAAGGGTCTTGTGACTGCTACTTGTGGTTAGGCTACACAACCAACCTTAGACGAGTTAGAAAATATCTTGTCCAATGAAGAGACTTTGGACGAAAAAATGTCTAAAGTATCTTTGAAGGATGATGAGAAAGCTCTCTTTGCTAAAAAGAGGAGATTTTGAAACGTTGTGAGAGTAGATGGTGGAAAAGAAAGGAGTAATCAACAAGGATGGAGAATGCAAAAGTGGAGACCATCACAGCAAGGGGGAGCAAGGCCAGGACAAAGGAAAGATGACTGGCGAGAATGTGATCATTGCTATAAGTGCAACAAAAGAGGACATTTCGCCCAAGAATGTCAAAGCAGATGAGTAGAAGGAAACATAGCATCAACCCAGAACGAGCAACAGAGTGAAGAGGAATGGGATATTCACAGTTTCTTTGTTCAGGAGGAAGAAAATTTGCCACAGAAGCCAGTAGAGATGATGATGAAAGGACCCGAGCAGGAGTTATCATTAATAACTGTAAGTGATAGAATCAACTATGATGATGGAAGTTCTAATCACATGACAAGAAACAAGGAGAAATTATCAGATGTATCCAATTATGATGGAGGTCGTGTTGTAGTCACAACAAATAACATGAGATTGCCAATAGCTCATATTGGAAAGACAACCAGTATTTCTCCCTCTAGTAAGGAGAAAATGGAGTTACAGATGATTTACCATGTGCCAAGGATGAAGAAAAACTTACTCTCTGTATCACAAATAGCAAGTGCAGGTAATTATATGGTGTTCGGTCCTGATAATGTGAAGGTTTATCGTAACCTTAAATTAATCGAAGATCCAATCATGGAAGGACGGCGAGTAGAATCAATCTACGTCATGTCAGCACAAGAAGCCTATGTTGACAGAACAAGGAAGAGTGAGGCAACTGACTTGTGGCACGCTCGCCTGGGACATGTTAGTTATCACAAGCTTAAGGTGATGATGAAAAAGTCCATGCTTAAAGGTCTTCCTTAGTTGGAATGCCGAGAAGACACTATATGTGCTGGATGCCAATATGGAAAAGCTCACCAACTTCTCTTTGAAGAGTCAAAACATAGAGCCAAGGTGCCATTGGAGTTAATACATTCAGATGTTCTTAGACGAATCAAGCAACCTACAAACTGTAATATGAGGTACATGATTACTTTAATCGATGACTACTCGATGACTACTCGAGATATGTTTGGGTAGATTTCATGGTAGAGAAGTCGGAAGTTTTTGAAAAATTCAAAGCTTTCAAGAAGAAAGTTGAAAAAGAAGTCGAAAATAAAATTAGATGCCTTCGCACTGACAATGGTGGAGAGTACACGTCTGATGAATTCACTAAATATTGCCAAAAGCCAGGCATTCGAAAGGCAATTCACATGTCCAAGAACACCGCAACAGAATGGAGTTGCCGAGAGAAAGAATCGACACCTGGTGGAGATTTGCAAGAGTTTGCTCCATGCAAAGAAGGTGCCAGCTAGATTTTGGGCAGTGTGCATGAAGACAGTTGTGTACGTCACCAACAGACTACCTCAAGCAAGACTGGAGTTTACATCCCCATTCCAGAAACTGTGGAATATTAAACCAACTGTAAGTTATTTTTGCGTTTTTGGATGCATGTGTTATGTCTTCGTTCCGGATGAACTTCGAAGCAAGCTTGACAAAAAGGCACTTCGCTGCATATTCATTGGTTATGATGAGCAAAGAAAAGGCTGGAGATGTTGTGATCCTATAACTAATAAGTGCTATATTTCACGAAATGTGGTCTTTGATGAGGCATCATCTTGGTGGTCATCCCAAGTAACCCTGCTACCAGACTCAAAAGAAATTCAAGAAAAAGTTGAAAAGAAGATAGCAGAGGGAGAGTTCATCCCAAAGAAAAGTGAAGCAGAGCCATCTAGAGTTCAAGAGAAATTGAAGAGCCCATGGAAGATAGGTGCATAGGAACAATAGCAGCCAAGTCAAGAAGAACAAGATCCAGATTATCCTCTACTTTGGCGATTGGGGCGAGAAAGAAGGCCTAATCCAAAATATGCAAATGCTTTTATAGTAGAGATAAAGGAGCCAACAACTTATGAAGAAGCATCAAAGAAAATGAAGTGGACTACTGCGATGGAAGAAGAAATTGCTGCTTTGGAGTAAAATCAAACATGGGAATTAGTGCCAAAACCAAGAGATGTGAAACCCATCTCTTGTAAATGGGTCTACAAAATTAAAACTCGCCCAGATGGATCAATTGAGCGATACAAAGCAAGACTGGTTGCTTGTGGATTTTCTTAGCAGTATGGCTTGGACTATGATGAGACATTTAGTCCAGTTGCCAAGATCACTACTGTGTGTGTATTACTAGCTTTAGTAGCTAGTAATTCATGGCCTTTGTGGCAGATGGATGTGAAGAATGCATTCTTACATGGTGAAGTTGATCATAAAATCTACATGGAGCAACCACTAGGGTTCAGAAGTCATGACAATCCTAACTATGTGTGCAAGCTAAGGAAAGCTCTCTATGGTCTAAAACAAGCACCAAGGCCTTGGTATGGCAAGATTGCAGAATTCCTTGTCAAGAATGGATATGTTATGGCACTAGCAGACTCCAGTTTGTTTGTGAAAGATCGCGAAGGAAGACTAGCTATAGTGCTAGTATAGTTGATGATTTAATAGTCACTGGCGACAACATCGAAGAGATTCAACTCATCCGAGAGAATTTGGCTACTCGTTTCAAGATGAAAGAGCTAGGAAAGCTCATGCATTTCCTTGGATTGGATATAGAAGAAGCCAAGGAAGGTTTGTACCTCGGACAACAGAAGTATACAAACGATTTGCTGAAGAGCTTTGGAATGATGGAATGCAAGCCGATATCTACTCCAGTGGATGCTAATGTCAAGCTGTGTGCTCATGAAGGGAATGATCTCGAAGATGCAACTATGTATAGACAACTAGTGGGAAGCCTAATCTATCTCACTATGACACTGCCGGACATTTCCTTTGCAGTTGGAGTAGTCAGCTGATTTATGCAGAAGCCTAACAAACCTCACTTGGAAGCAATTTGAAGAATATTGAGATATGTCAATCGATTATGGGATCTTATACAAGAGAGGTGAAATTATCAAGTTGGAAGGATATCGCGATGCTGATTATGCAGGAGATCAGGACACTCGGCGCTCGACAACAAGCTATGCATTTAGTCTTGGTTCAGGAGTAATATCTTAGTGCAGTAAGAGACAACCTACAGTGTCACTTTCCACAATAGAAGCTGAGTATCGGGCAGCAGCAACAGCAGCTCAGGAAAGTGTTTGGTTGTCATAGCTTATGAACGATCTGCATCAACCCTTCGACTATCCGATTCTGTTGAATTCTGATAGTCATTTGGCTATACAAATGGCTGAGTATCCGTGTGAACCCCTCCCCCGAAAATAGGCATATAATGAATATGACTAAGGCCAGAAATGCACGTGAATGTGTGAGTCGCCACCTTGTTTAATTATTTTAGGGTAAACTAGGAAAACCCTAAGTTGACTCCAATTTTAATTAACCTAATTACTAGATTAATTATCCCAATGTTTAAGGCACAATCTACGAACCCGAGGTGGATCCCGAGACTATGTCATGCTGATTAACTAACCAATGAATGAATGCTTTGTAGGGTAAATGATGTAATTGGACCAATGAAAATGTTTAAGTGATTTCGACTTGCCACTCGGGGTTAAATCCCGAACGTGCCTACGTACTTCTGTTTGAATGGAAGATCAAAGTCGATGTAGTTCGATAGGCCTTTTTTAAAGGGCTTTGAGTGGGTATGCTTAATGCATGAGTGTGTGTATGCTTCGTGCATTTTGTTTAGGCATTTTTGCCAAAGAATTGATTGATTTGATTAGGCGTTTGTTGCCAAAAGTGTCGATTTAAGGCTTTTAGCCAAAAAGATTGATTTAGGCAATTTGTTGCCAAAAGTTGATGTGATTTAGGCGCTTGTCGCCAAAATTGATTATTTGAAGGTTTTTAGCCAAAATGAGTTGATTTAGGCAATTTGTTTGCCAAAAAGTGTTGATTGGGCGATTGTCGCCAAAATTGATTGATTTAATGCTTTTAGCCAAAAGATTGATTAATTCAAGGCATTTTGCCAAAAATTGATGTGTAATTTAGGCAATTTGTTGCCAAAACGTGATTGATTAAACTGTAGGCAATTTGTTGCCAAAAAACGTGATTGATTAAGGCTTTTAGCCACAATTATTGATTAATTGGACTTTTAGCCGAACTTGTTCGAAATAAAGGCAATTACACCGTAGTTATTAATTAACTAGGCTTTTTAGCCAGTATGTTCGGATTTAGGCTTTAACACCACGATTATTAATTAACCGGGCATTTAAGCTTAATCATATTTAATTGAGGCAGTTTATTTGCCAAATTGATGCATGAATGCATTTATGGGGCAGTTTAATTCAGAATTGGAGTAGAAGAGAAATATGCACAAAATGCTGAAATTAAGTAGACAGGGTTTCGTTATTACCTAAGTCAAACGGCGGCCGCTTCTTAGCTTCAGCTTGAAAATTCCAGATTAAGCTCCTCGTTTGGGGAATATTAATTAAAATTAATTCAATTAAGTGGCCAAGTATCACAACAGCAGAGTAATAAAAGCCTACACTAAAATGCAGAAAAGCAGTAAAAAAACCGCAGGGAGCGTAGGGGAGAAGAGAGCGTCCGTCAATACAGACTGAGTCCTTAAAATTGACGAACCGGGGTTGTATTTATAAGGAAAACCCGGGCTGGAGGGCGGCAGCCGCCGCTGTGGCCGGCTGCCGCAGCCGCCCCCGCCGTGGATGGCGGCCACCGCCGCCGTCACCGGCGGACGCCACCGCCGTGGCTTGTCCACTTTCTAGTTTTTCGTTCCGAAGGCTTTTTCGGGAGTTCCGTACCTCCAAAAAATATTCCAGGACCAGTTCTGCGATCCTCGTAATTTTCCGGACGTTTTAAGTACCATATTGGCATACTTTCGGTGAACTTTTTCGAATGGCCTCCGGTTCGACCAGACTGTTTGCAGTCCGGGAAAATAGGCTTTTTGAGCCTCAAAATTTGAGTATTCATAGTTGTCCCCCACCAGCAATCATAAAAATGATTATGGGAGTCGGTGGTTGTCTGAAAAGTAAATTTTGAAGGCGAAAATTGGACGCGTCCAGAAGACCCGCCTTTTGGCTATTTTCTTATAAATAGCTGAGTTTTCACTTTTACATTCATTCTAAACTCTCCAAATACAAGAGCTTTCTCAAATTCTCTCAACTTCCTCATCATGACTTCTCCGAGTCACAGCAGCGACGAGGATTTTCTGGAGTCTTTGGGAATTTCCCTAGACACCGATCTTACAGCGGACGCAGACACCCACGCTTCCGTGACTGGTATCTACGCCCAGGTAAGTTTACTTTTCTTTTTTTTATCATTTTTTTTGTATTTTACTGTTTTATTAGTATGCATGTTAGGGTAGAACTAAGATATTATCCTTAGTAAGGAACCGAGGAATAACTCTTAGATTGCTTTACCTTTTAGGACCCCCATATTAAATTGGATGTGGGTGAGACCTCTGTGGCCGAAATTTCGATCAAGATATTCAACCACAACAACCCAGTCGGAGCGATTATTAGTCCTTCCCATCTGGGCTTCCTGAGGCATTTTGATGTGGGTCGGAGCAACCATAAAGAATTACTGGGTGCTTTGGCCGAGAGGTGGTGGGACACCACCAATACGTTCCACTTTTCTTGGGGCGAGTTGACAATGACCCCCACAGACTTTTCTGTTATCTCCGGGATCCCTTTTGGCATTCGGCCGGTTGAGCTGTATAATGACTGGAGGACTGAGGTTTCTCCTGATCGGATGGTTGAGCTGATAGGGATCGACCTGCCCCGGATTGTCGGGCCAAGTTCTACTACTCCCATTTTGAGCATTTCCAGACGCTGGCTATCCCTCCAGGCCCCCGACATTTATGCTAGATACAAGCAGGGAGAGCTGATGGCTACTTAGGTGGCCAGATTCACTTTGTTGCTGCTGTTTGCTTCGACCTTCTGGTCCAACAGAAAAGAGAAGTTTAATCCTTCCATCTTGAAGAGTTTGGAAAATCTGGCCCATCTTGAGGAGTACGACTGGGCCGGCGCTATTCTGAGCCGTATGTATGATGACATGTGTGATCTGAGTCGGGGCCACTGTAAGCTCAGCGGGACCTACTACTTTTGGGAGGTAATGTAAAGAACATTCTCCCTTTCTATGCTTTTTTTCTGTTTATTATTCTTGATTTTTTCTCTCATTGATTCTTGTTTCTTTTTTTCTTTTTTTTTTTTTTTTTTTTTTTGCAAACTTGGGCATTCGAGTATTTCCCGTATACTCGCCCAGAGCTCATTCGTGCTGATCTTGGGCTGGGACTAGTGCCTTCGGCTTGGAGATGGTACCAATCAAACCTTCATACCGTTCGACGCAAAAAATCACTGAGGGATCTAAGGACCTTTTTTGATACTTGCACTCTGGAGCAGGTAAGTGCTTAGTAATTCTTGAATATGTTAAATAAAAAGGATTTATTAACACATTTGCATCTTTCATAGGTTGAGGTGGGGCCGATGACTGCTCGTCTACAGAGTTGGATTCAAGCCGACCCCCATTTCCAGCAGTTGGATGCCTTGTCTCGGCGGAGGGTGGTCCTGTCGCACCCCGTCCTGAGACGATATTACTTGGGCGAGAGAGTAGACCTTCAGATAAGAGGCTGCCGTTCTGTCCCTTACTCTCCTCCCGAGGACATGCGAGCGGGCAGGCAGATGACGCTTACCGATGCCCATACTGAGGGTGTTCCACATGTGGAGTTCATCCTGGGGGGAGATTATGACGAGTTCTGCAGAATCTTTTTGATGCAGCCCATTGGATCTCGGCTTGATAGTTTTCAGAGATCGGCACCTTCCCAGCCCCTTGACGCCACTTCTTCTCGGGCTTCGGGTCCCTCGATTAGGACTCCTAGGAGGAGGCCTTCGACCAATCCTTCTTCTTCCACTCCAGTTGAGGGTCCATCTCGGGCTGGGCCTAGCCGCTCGTCAGGTCCGTCTAGGGCTCCCCGGGCCATCTCAGAGGCTACCGGGCCACTTCATCCAGGCCTGGCCAACCTACGTCTTCCATACAGCATTTCCTACTATGCTCCTGACGGCACTCTAGCTTTTCGGGAGGTCTCCCTGGAGAATGTGGATCGCTTGGATCTTCCTCTCGAGGACATTAACGAGGTAATGACTGATAAATCTCTCACAAAAAGGATTCATACGAGATTTGATATTGACTTGTGTTTTTTGTATGATTTCCAGGTTCTTAACGGCTTGGTCAGTCAGATGATAGAGCTGATGCTCGGGATGCAGCAAGAACTTTCTGCGTCCTGGACTCTGAGGGCCTTTGATGTTCAGAGGAGGAGGAGGACCCGTCGCTGATGCCATAATTGCTAGACTTTTCCTTTTTGTTTTTCTTTGCCTGTATTTCTGTATTGAACTTTGACTGTACCTGCACTTGGTTAGTACTGAAAATATGTATGCATGATTATCCATTTTGAAAGAAAATGGGATTTTTTTTTTCATCTCGCTTTTTTTTTTTTTACGGCGGTGGCCGCTGCCGCCGCCATAGCCGCCTCCGGGCGTGTTTTTCTATAAAAACCCTATTTTTTCCTTTTCTTTTCACACTCCCTCATTCTTTCTCGAAACTCGTGCTAGAAAAAGCAGTTTTCAGCCAGTTTCTTCCCTTTTTCTCTCTTTTCCTTCTTCTTTTTTTTTTCAAAAATGAACCCTTTTTAGAACCACAGCATGCACAGCTGGACTAAGAGTCTCTCCAAAGTCGAAAAGATCAACTTAGGGAGGTACGGTCTATTTCCTAGTATGACATCACCTGCTTTATCTAGGTTAGCTTCTGCCACACCCAAGTTTATCTGCTAGGCCTTACACATTGCACGTGGTACTGCGCTTCGCGCGTTTTGAGGCAGATGGGGATAGACCAGACTGTCCCAATTGTAGATGGCACTTCAGCTGATTCAGCCATCACTCTGGGTGTTACCCGAGCCGTCCTTAGGGCTTGGGTTAGAGACCATCACATGGTTAGGCCTTTACCTAATCTTTTCGGTGTTCAGACTTCTCCTGAGTATCGGACCTGGTTCATTGCCGTTGTTTGGCCGATTGAGAGGCCAAGGAGGACTGCACTGCTAAGTGCACTTGAAGGTTGGGCTCAGGCTGACGCTGATAATGAGATTGGGACTGATGAGGAGATTGTGTTGGCGCCTCGGACAGGCGAGGTTGGAGAGAGTTCAGCAGCTAGGGATGACTTGGAGGATGTTGCCCCACGGAGGTGACGGGACACCTAGACTCTTATAGGCTTTTGGACTTTTGTTGTTTTTCCCTTATTTTGACTTTTTTGACTTTTTATTTGGGACTTTGACTTTGGATTTTGGATTTTGTTCTTTGGCTTTGGATGTATGCTTTGTTTTTTTTTTTGGACTTGGACTTAGACTTCATTATTTATTTATTTTTCTTCGACTCTTTTGCTTTCTGCTTGACTTCGGAGTGTTTGACTTTATTGCTTTAATCGGGAATGTCATTTGACTTTTAAGCTCTCCAAGCATTTTCCAACTTTATTTATTCAAGCTCTAATTTTTGCCTAAGCCGCCCTTTCGGGTTTTCAACTTAGCGAGCTACCCATTTTTGCCTAAGCCGCCCTTTTCGGGTTTTCAACTTAGCGGGCCCCGACTTTTGCTTAAGCCGCTCTTTCGGGTTTTCGACTTAGCGGGTTCTTCTTTTTTTTTCACTTCTTTTTTTCACTTTTTTTTTCTTTCCTCTTTTTCTTTTTTTTTTTTTTTTTTGGCAAAGAAGAATGAAATATGAAATGATTTTTTTATTAATGCTTAGACCGCGCCCAAAGAGGGCTGCCTACATATCTCCGATACATAATTTCTTTTTTCCGAGGAGAATCAGGTCTAATGTAGCTCTTTTTACATTATGCAATGCTTATTATACAAAATATCTTTTTAACTAATCTAAATTACATGGATTCGTGAATTCCAAACCATCCAAATCAGTCAAAATGACGGCTCTGCCAGACAATATTTTCTTCAACACATAGGGTCCAGCCCAATGAGGAAGAAACTTCCCACGCGGGTCTACGATTGGCTGTCTAATTTCCTTCAGGACCAAACAATCTTCTTCTAGTTTTTGGTGTTTGACCTTCTTATTAAAATGTCGTGCCATTCTTCTTTGGTAAACTTGAGTTTGGTGGATTGCTTGCAATCGTTTTTCGTCCATACCCAAGAGTTGCAAATGATAATTCTTAGCCCAATCTGCTTCGCTGATCTGGCTTTCCCGGACAATCCTCGCCGACTGAACTTCCAGCTCAATAGGCAACATTGCTTCCATACCTTACACTAAGGAATACGGAGTTACTCCGGTGGGCGTTCTGATTGAAGTCCTATATCCCCATAGGGCATTTGGTAATTGTTCGTGCCAAGCTTTATGCTTTTGAACTGTCTTTTGTAGAATGACCTTTATAGCCTTATTTGCAGCCTCCACAGCCCCATTTGTTTGTGGCCGATAGGGTGAAGACTTGTGATGCTGAATCTTCTTTTGCTTCAGCAGGTCAAAAAATTCACTTTAAAAGTGGGACCCGTTATCAGTAATAATCTCGAATGGCGTTCCGTATCGACAAAGGATGTTAGTACGAACGAACTGTGTTGCCTTCTTGGCATTCAAGACTGAATAGGAGGCTGCCTCAATCCACTTAGTGAAATAATCAACATCGACCAGGATAAATTGGTGACCATTGGAAGCCTTTGGGTGGATTTTTTCGATCACGTCTAAGCCCCAAGTTGCGAAAGGCCATGGTGAAGCAATAGGATTCAAATTGACCGGAGGCTGTCTTTGCAGCTTAGCAAAAATTTGACACTCATGGCACTTCTGCGCATACCTCACGCAGTCTGCATTCATGGTTGACCAGTAATAACCCAGGTTCACGATTTTTCGAGCCAGAGCTATTCCGTGCATGTGTGGACCGGACTCCCCATTATGTAAGGAATCCATGATGGTTTGAGCTTCTCCCTCATCAACGCACCTTAGGTGCAGGCCATTCCAACTTCTTTTATACAGAAATCCCCCAGTAAGGAAATATCCGGATGCTAACTGTCTCAATGTCCGTTGATCAGTCTTGGTGGATCCCTCCTGGTAGGCTTCATTTTGAAGGTAATTCTGTATATCCCAATACCAGGGCTTGTCATCCACCAAATTCATGATATGTGCTTGCTGTTTCTATAGCCGAACTGTCAGAGGTCGAATGACTTGGTCTCCCCCTACATTAACCATGGAGGCCAAAGTAGCCAGAGCATCAACAAACTGATTTTTGGCTCGTAGCAAGTAGTGGAAGGATAAATCCTCAAATTGCTGAGCCAATTCATCCAAGCGTTGTAGGTAAGGAACCAAACGCTCTTCCTTAATTTTCCATTTTCTGAAAGCTTGGGAGACTATTAAATTGGAATCCCCGAAAACCTTCAGGACCTTTATTTCCTTTTCCAGGACTGCTTCTAACCCCTTTATGCAAGCTTCATACTCGGCTTCATTGTTGGTGCAGTCGAAATCTAATTTGACTACGATTGGGACGTATTCTCCACAAGGAGTTTTGAATACGACTCCAACCCCATTTCCATGGTAGTTTGAAGCTCCATCGAAGTACATTTCCCAGACTTCACTTTCCAAGCTCAACAAGTCTTCATCAGGAAATTCTACCTCTGGCATTTGGTCTTCGATCAGTAATTCTGCTAATTGATCAGTCAAGGCTCCACCTTTCACTGCCTTCCATTGTACAAATTTTAAATCATAGGTTGCGAGTACCGACACCCACTTAGCTATCTTACTGTCCAGAACCGGCCTCTCCATAAGGAATTTCAAGGGGTTCGATTCAGAAATAACGTATGTGGTGTAGGACGAGAGGTAGTGCTGCACTTTGTACAAGCCCAAACTAGAGCTAAACACAACTTCTCTATTTTATTGTATTTTAGCTCGTAATCTAGCATCCTTTTGCTAAGGTAATACATGGCATTTTCTACCCTTGTATCTTCTGCTTGTTGAGCTAGCATTGTACCCATCGCTTCTTCTGTCACTGATAGGTACAATAGCAAAGGTTTTCCTAGCCTTGGTGGCCGTAAAACTGGCGGGGATAACAAATATTGCTTGACTCAGTCAAAAGCTTTCTGACAATCCTCATTCCATTTGACGGATACTCCTTTCCTGAGTAATTTGAAAATCGGACCACAAGTATCGGCCAATTGATTAATGAACCGGCTGATGTACTGTAGCCTTCCCAGGAAACCCCAAACTTCCTTTTCCGTCTTCAGTGCTGGCATTTCCAAAATGGCTTTGGCTTTTGAAGGGTCAATCTCTATGCCCTTCCGACTGACCATATGCCCCAGGAATACTCCGGATGTAGCTCCAAACAGACATTTCGCCGGGTTGAGCTTTAAATTGTACTTTCGAAGTCTAAGGAAGAACTTCTCAAGTGCTATTGTATGTTCTTCAACTGTTTTTGATTTAACAACCATATCGTCCACATACACTTCTACTTCTTTATGAATCATGTCATGGAAGATGGTCGTTGCCATTCTTTGATAGGTTGCCCCGGCATTTTTGAGCCCAAAAGGCATAACCCTGTAGCAGTAGGTTCCCCACTCCGTGATGAATGCCGTTTTCTCTTTGTCTGGCAAATGCATCATTATTTGATTGTACCCGACAGCGAGATCGGTCAAGGAGACCATCTTGTGTCCAGCCATTCGGTCCACCAACAAGTCAATATACGGCAGGGGGAAGTCGTCCTTCGGACATGCTTTATTCAAATCCCAGTAATCCACACACATTCTGACTTTGCCATCTTTCTTCGGCACCGGCACAATATTTGCTAACCACGTCGGGTAGGCAATGGGTTCTATGAACTTATTCTCCAATTGCTTGGCTACTTCCTCCTTAATTTCAAGGACCATTCTGTTTTCAGCCTTCTTAGCTTCTGTTTTACCGGCTTAGCCTCAGGGTATACTGGAATCTTGTGCACCGCTATTGCCGGGTCAATTCCCGTGATGTCACTTGCCTTCCACATGAAGCAATCGGCAAACTTCTTCAAGCATCCAATGACCTGTTCCCTGTTCACACAGTCAGATGCAATGTATGTATGTTCATTTTCTTCTTTGCCAATTATTATTTTTTCTTTTTCATTTTTTATTTCGTTTATTTGATTTTCATTATTTTTGCTTGGAAATGCTTGGAAAGATAGACACGCGGGGTAGCCAATAATTTGCAAGCTATTATTGATTAGGACGGAATCGTCCTCAAAAGTTACATTAAATTTGAAGTCTGGATTTTCTAAATCAGACACAGACGACTCAGAACTGGAACTGTACTCTGACTCAGTTTTAGACTCGGGGTCAGACTTAGACTCAGTACAGGACTTGATTACAGACTTTGACTCGGGAGGGGGTTTATCAGCAGCGTGCTTCTCCTTGGCGTACTAGTTGGTGAGAGGCCCTTTGTACGGCTTGATCAGGCTCAGCAGGTCTTGGTTCTCATCATTTCCTGTAATGACCGCAACCTCGTCAAAGAGACTGGGCTGCATGAAGTCTTCCACTTCTAGTTCAGTTATTACTTCTGGCTTCTTGTCCCAGATATCAGCAAATATTTCCAGCCCGGGCAGCATTTTCTTAACTGTCGGGAAGTAGAATGGTTCCTGGAAGCCACAATAAGGAACTGTTTCTCCCGGTTTGCAGAAATGACCATTCAAAGTCAAAAGGTAAGGCCGCATCTGTATACTCTCCTTCTTTCCTCTCCTGGTCCTCTCAGCACGGTCTTCATCAGTGGGCTCATAACCTAGTCCAAAGGTCCCTTCATTCACCGGACACTCCCAAGCTTGCAATGTGGGGTATGTCTTTCTGGACCTTGCCATAATCATTCCTGGTAGATAGGACATCTTCAGCATTAAAGGAACCAGGCAGTTTATTTGCATCGTCCCGAAATCAAAAAGAATTCGAGAGTTTGCAGTCTTTCCTTTTATGAACTGCACAGTGTCATATTGAAATCCCGAGAGGGGCAAATTGACATTTTCAGGGTTGACCTCAAAGAGAGGCTGGCCCTTTGGCTTCTTGAGCTGGCTGTAATCATCCCCTTGAACCGTTATAATTTTACCCTCGTAGGGGAATTTGACCTTTTGGTGCAAAGAGGAAGGTACTGCCTTGGTATGGTGTATCCATGGCCGTCCCAGAAGCAGGTTGAAACTGGTGGGCATGTCAATTACTTGGAACGGTACCTCCATTATGGCTGGCCCAATTGCCAATTTTAGTGTAGCAACCCCCAATACTTCCCTCCGGGTGCTGTCATATGCTTTTACTATCTGGTCCGATGGAATGAAATCTGTTTCCTCCAACCCCAGACAGTTGGCTACCCTTAGTGGGCAGACGTTCAGTGCTGACCCATTATCAATGAAAACCATAGACACAGTTTTATCTCTGGTCTGAACAGTGACGTAAAGGGCATCGTTGTGACTGCCTCCCTCCTTGGGTAAGTCATCATCAGAAAACCCGATGCTTTGCATCTTTGATGATTGGGTGAGGGTGGACACCAGCACTTTAGGGCTAACCTCCACCGATGTTTGAAGTTGACTAAGAGCCTTGCAAAGAGCTTGGTGATGAGGAAAGGATGATGCCAGAAGTTCCCAGATTCATACCCTAGCTTGTGTCTTTTTTAGCTGCGAGAGTACCGGGTCTTCCTTTGGCTCAGCTGCAGATCCAGGACACAGATTTCATTCATTTCTAGGAATAGCTCGAAAGGAACGATCAATTCCTGGTCAGAAATAATAGAATTTACCCCGTGATTTGGCAAGGGATTAGTGCTAATGTTTGGCTTATTCCTTGGAATAATTGAACCGTTGTCCACCAGGTCTTGGATGCGGTTCTTAAGCGTCTAGCACGCTTCAGTCTTGTGCCCGTAACCCTGACGATACTCATAGTATTCGTCAGCTCTGTAGTTCCTTGGTAATGGGTTGGGTGGCGGCCTTGCTTCCAAAGGCTTGATGTAGTTTGCCTTAACAGCCTCTCGGAATACCAAAAGGATTGGCATCCCGAGATCAATATATGTCCTTCTCGACTGACTGCCATTTCTCATATTTCCCACACATAAAGGATTCGTGGGGGTGATGCTTGCCACTTCGTGGACTTTGCTAGCTTGGCTAGGCTTCTTGTATTTTGAGGCTCCCGAGTCTTCTTTCAGTTGCCCCATTTGAATTAAATCCTCTACCTTCGTAGCAGTGGCAATGAGCGACTGAAACGTTGGTAGGTACTGAGTTTGTAGTTGTTGTTGGTAGACAGGCAGCAAGTTCTTTATAATTATGTCCACCTGTTCTTGCTCAGAAGGCCGGTTGATCATTTGGGCGGCCTTGGCCCTCCACCTCGTAAGGAACGGGGAAAAGGGTTCGTTGTTCTTCTATTTGGTGGTTTCCAGTTCCCTCCGAGTAACATCAACCTCCATATTATAGTGGTATTGCGTATTAAACGCATTGTAGATGTCTTCCCAGGTCTTCATTTTAGACCGGTCCAGGCTGACAAACCACCTCAAAGCAGCACCGGTGAGTGATTGTTGAAACAACTGAGCAAGGAGCTCGCTATTCAGTCCGAACGGGTTTAGGGCACCCACATACATTTTCAGGTGCATTTTGGGACAAGTGGTTCTGTAAAACTTGTCCATGTTGGGCATTTTGAACTTTGTTGGCAGTCTTGCTTCGGGGAACAAGGACAAGGAGTCCATGTCCACCACTTCCTTGTGTGTCTTAAGGGGAGTGATCGACCTTTCCAGGAGTTTCAGTTTTTTTCTCATTTTCTGAGCTTCCAGCTCAGAAGCAGTTTTGGAGGGCATGTCATCCAGGTTAAGGGCAGGGTTTGTCGGTTCAGCAGCAGGTCCCTGATTGGAGGTAGCAGGTCCACTTCCCCCAGCGGAAGCCCCATTTCCATTACCAATACCTAGCTCAGCTATTAGGGCTGTTCTCTGGGCAGCTAATGCCTCATTCATTCTAGCCTCCATTCTGGCTTCGAGTTGTTCCATGAGATTTTGGATGTCGACAAGTGATGCCATTAGTGCAGTTGAAGTTGGTGAGGTTGGTGATAGCACTGTAGGTGTGACTGGAACTTGGATAGGCACTCGAACAGTGGGTACCTGTAAGTACAAGGGTGATTGGATTAGGGTATAGTGGTTCGTGTATCAGGGTAGCTGATGTGAGGTAGATCGACTCTTTGTCCAACTGTGCATGACTAAAAAGAATATTTTGTGTTCTTTTTAATGTTTTTATGAGGTGATATGTCATGAATGCGCACAACATCACGTCATAATTCGTTTCAATGATATGATTCACATCATTGGGTGCATACAGCCCTAAAGGATAGGTTCTATAGGCTATGACACAAATAGAGAATAGGCTTATAAAGGGACCCTTGAACCTTGAGCATGGATATACCTAACCACATGTGAAACAAAGAGTTTCGTGTGGGTCCAGCAGTACGCATACTCATGGGCCACCCCCAAAAGGATTAGGGATGGTTTGCGGTAATAGGGAGGACGCTTTGGCTGTCCGTCGACATAATCAAGGAGACCTGCCGATCAGCGCTACTTGCTATCCAGACTCAGAAGTTTGAACAGAAAAGAAGAAATTCATTTGAAATTCATTTTTTATGCAATGGAGAAAAAGATTCTCAATCGTGCAAATAAATCAACAAATTTAAATGATTTAAAGTAAATTTCAATTAGGTCCAAATTCTCCTTATTAAGCATTATTAAAGAAAGAATACTTAATCTTTGTTGGGGTACCCTGCAAAACAAAGCATAGTAAAATAATACCCTGAAGAAGGGCTGGTTAGTTTACACAACAATCGTAGTCCACTTTATGCAAAATGATTACAATAGTCCCCAGCAGCGTTGCCAAACTGTGAACCCCTCCCCCGAAAATAGGCATATAATGAATATGACTAAGGGTAGAAATGCACGTGAATGTGTGAGTCGCCACCTTGTTTAATTATTTTAAGGTAAACTAGGAAAAACCCTAAGTTGACTCCAATTTTAATTAACCTAATTACTAGATTAATTATCCCAATGTTTAAGGCACAATCTACGAACCCGAGGTGGATCCCGAGACTATGTCATGCTGATTAACTAACCAATGAATGAATGCTTTGCAGGGTAAATGATGTAATTGGACTAATGAAAATGTTTAAGTGATTTCGACTTGCCGCTCGGGGTTAAATCCCGAACGTGCCTACGTACTTCCGTTTGAATGGAAGATCAAAGTCGACGTAGTTCGATAGGCCTTTTTTAAAGGGCTTTGAATGGGTATGCTTAATGCATGAGTGTGTGTATGCTTCGTGCATTTTGTTTAGGCATTTTTGCCAAAGAATTTATTGATTTGATTAGGCGTTTGTTGCCAAAAGTGTCGATTTAAGGCTTTTAGCCAAAAAGATTGATTTAGGCAAATTGTTGCCAAAAGTTGATGTGATTTAGGCGCTTGTCGCCAAAATTGATTATTTGAAGGTTTTTAGCCAAAATGGGTTGATTTAAGCAATTTGTTTGCCAAAAAGTGTTGATTGGGCGATTGTCGCCAAAATTGATTGATTTAAGGCTTTTAGCCAAAAGATTGATTAATTCAAGGCATTTTGCCAAAAATTGATGTGTAATTTAGGCAATTTGTTGCCAAAATGTGATTGATTAAACTATAGGCAATTTGTTGCCAAAAAACGTGATTGATTAAGGCTTTTAGCCACAATTATTGATTAATTGGACTTTTAGCCGAACTTGTTCGAAATAAAGGCAATTACACCGTAGTTATTAATTAACTAGGCTTTTTAGCCAGTATGTTCGGATTTAGGCTTTAACACCACGATTATTAATTAACCGGGCGTTTAAGCTTAATCATATTTAATTGAGGCAGTTTATTTGCCAAATTGATGACGTGAATGCATTTATGCAGCAGTTTAATTCAGAATTGGAGTAGAAGAGAAATATGCACAAAATGCTGAAATTAAGTAGACAGGGTTTCATTATTACCTAAGTCAAACGACGGCTGCTTCTTAGCTTCAGCTTGAAAATTCCAGATTAAGCTCCTCGTTTGGGGAATATTAATTAAAATTAATTCAATTAAGTGGCCAAGTATCACAATAGCAGAGTAATAAAAGCCTACACTAAAATGCAGAAAAGCAGTAAAAGAACCGCAAGGAGCGTAGGGGAGAAGAGAGCGTCCGTCAACACAGACTGAGTCCTTAAAACTGACGAACCGGGGCTGTATTTATAGGGAAAACCCAGGCTGGAGGGCGGCTGCTGCGGCAGCGTAGGGCGGCAGCTGCCGCCGTGGCCGGCAGCCGCCGCCGCCTTGAAGGGCGGGCGCCCCCGCCGTCGCCGTGGCTTGTCCATTTTCTAGTTTTTCGTTCCAAAGGCTTTTTCGGGAGTTTCGTACCTCCAAAAAATATTCCAGGACCAGTTCTGCGATCCTCGTAATTTTCCGGACGTTTCAAGTATCATATTGGCATACTTTCGGTGAACTTTTCCGAATGGCCTCCGGTCTAACCGGACTGTTTGCAGTCTGGGAAAATAGGCTTTTTGAGCCTCAAAATTTGAGTATTCACAATCCGGTGTTTCATATGAGAACAAAACACGTGGAAGTTCACTATCACTTTATCAGAGAGAAAGTTTTACAAGGAGAAATTAAAATGAAATGTATCAAGACGGAGTATCAACCAGCCAATATCTATACAAAGAGTTTAAACGCAAATAAATATGACGATTTTTGCCAACAGTTGGGAATGATGAAGAAAGAGAAATTAATCGTTGAGGGAGAGTATTAAAATATCACCGATTAATTTAGAAAAGACAACCACCAAAATGGGCTACCACAATAAGTTAAACACTTGGCAAGCTTCAAGCCCAAAGGTGGGAACCCTAAGCCCAAAGATGGATGTCCCAAGCCCACATGGTGTGTAAATACCTAGGACATTCTAGAATACTCCCACTCACAAGATATTTTAATGAAATATCTCACCTACTTTAGAATGCTCCATGTAATCTCCACCGTATATTTTTGTAAGTAAATCATAGCGGTACATTGAGGAGGTAGAAATGCCTATAAATACCATCCCTCACCTCATTTGTAACCAACCAAGCAAAAACCAAGTCCAAGAAGCAAGTAAGTAATTCTTTCCTTAAGCTTTGTGAAAGTTTGCTTCTTATTAATACAATTTTATTTGGTGTTTTTTGTTAGTATTATTTTGGTTGCCCTTCCCGTTATTATTTTTGGTGTTATAAATTATTAATCAATCTTGGAGTTTATCACTACACTGATATCCAACAACACTTATAGCTCAAGATTTTAAAATTGCAAGTGAATATATTCAACTATTTTTAAAATAAGTTTTCAATTAAAATTTTATGGAGAAAACATTATAGATGAGAACTTATTATAGAAAACATTTTCTATTTTTCATGTTTCAAACTCATCTTACTTGATTTGCTCCTTTCCCTGAAGTGAATGTAGCAATATATAATAATGGCCATGGTTGCAGCCAAGCTCGTGGTCGTGGTCGTAGCCATGATCATGACCGTGGACTTGGATGAGAATATTACCATGATAATGACAATAATAATAATAGTAGTTTTCACCACCAGAAATGGAATAATTATGAAGAAAAAATAAAATAAAAGATAAGAATGGTAAAAATAACCCTTCAAAAAGCATAGAAAATGTATGCTATCAATGCTGTATAAAAGGACATTGGTCATGTACCTATCATACACCTAAGCATTTTGTTCAGCTCTATCAAGCCTCCATCAAAAAGAAAGGGAAAATATAGAGACAAATTTGATCCATCAAAATGATAATGTTAATAGCGTTGATGATATTACACATTTGGACATAACTGATTTTTTCGAGAATCAAGAAGAAAAAGCTGAGGATATTTAGAATAATTGAAATAATTCCTTAGATTTCAAATGTGCTTTATATTTCATTATAGTATGCTTTGTCATAATTTTTTACGTTTTTAAGTGCAGTTTTATTCAATAAAACTCTATATTTGCCATTTTCTTTTGAATATTTCGAATATATCTTATTATATATTTTATTTTCTTTTTAATGAAGAATATGGATAGTGCGCTATTCTTTGGTTGGAGCCGTGATCAATAATGAAGATAATATATCGAGAAAAGAGTGCTACAACACATACTATTTTCTTATTTGATAAGAAGAGATGTATATGTTCATACAGTATCAGGAAGTGGAAAACTAATTGAAGAGCATTTATATTATTACTCGAAGGAACAAAAATTATTATGACTGATGCATTATTATCTACTAAGTCTCAAAGAAATTTATTAAACTTTAAAGATATTTGTCGCAATGAAAATCATGTTGAGATTGCAAAGATGGAAAATATTGAATATTTATATATCATAACTTTTAAATTAGGTAAGAAATGTGTCTTGAAAAAGTTACTCATTTTTTATTCCGGTTTATACTATACAAATATTAATACAGTGAGACTCATATTAGAGTAAACTAGAAGTTTATTGGCTTAAGTTTGCCTGATGTCCCTCAATTGTAGGCATTATCACAACATCGTCCCTTGAATTCGATTTGTAACAATAAAATCCTTTAATTCCTTTTTGCGTAATGAGAAAGTCATTTTTACTTGATTTTCGGTAAGAAGATGTTGGAAAGTTGACCCGGAGCACCATGTTAGATATTATTTGGATTTTTAATGCCATATCAGCCTCAAAAAATGTAAAACTTCTCTCACATTTTTTTTCTCTCTCCTACCCATTCTTTCTCAAAGAACGTGCATCGAGTCCCATTCTCTCTCTTTTCTAGTTCCTCTTTCCTTTAGCCATTATTTTCTCTTTCCTCTATGGCAAATAATCTACTACCTTGTTCTTTCATCATTAGCTTATTTGCAAATCAAAGCATAGGATAGCCTGTTCTTTGGTAACTCATTTTTTCATTTGCAATGCATGTTAAAAAAGAGAAAAGACAATCAAAGAATAGAAGCAATAAAAATCAAAAAGCCCTTTGTAAAATAAAAAAAAAAATAAAAAGTTCTTTATAATTGCATTATTCAGATAAAAAGCAATGAGAATAAAAGAAGCAAACAAGCTTCTAAATCACATCTTTTCCTAAAATGAGCAGATTCAAGATACAAGAACAACACAACATGTTCCAAAATTTTTTAAAATGAAATATTTGACAAACAACGTAGCCTCCATGATCTCTGGCAGAAGCAACTGTGTTTATAAAGGAGGTGGCGAAGGATGACACTCAATGATTGTGGGTCCCGTATATCAATGGCACAATCCAAGAGGGGGGTGAATCGGATTTTCTAAAAATAAAAATTTAACTTTTAAAACAAAATTCAGAATTCTATTTGTAGCGGAAAATTAATGAACCTGTGAAAATAAGTCATTGATTAGAACTACCTTACAATGTTCTATTCAGAGAAAATAGAAAGACTTTGCGAAGTTCAACTATCAATTAAAACTGCATCATAATGTCTTATTTTAATATTAAAACTGCTTTATGATGGAAAGCAATTGTGATTAGAACTTTCTCATAAAGTTTAGAAAATCATAAAAGACTGTGTGAGAGATAGTTATCGAAATCTAAACTTCTTCATAAAGTTTTGATGAAGTTTAGAAAACTGATTAGAAACCTAAATAGTGAAATATACTGAAAATAGAAGAACCGTTTAGAACTTGGTATATTCACTGAGTAGAAGTCCAGAGTTCTAATGTTCAGAAAAGATAAAACTTATTTCAGATTAGAACATCAAAACCATTAACAACTTTAGCATTTCTAAAATATAAACAGAAATATGAGCAAAGTATTATCAAGCAGAACTTCCAAAAATAAAAAGATCAACACAGTGATTTATAGTGGTTTGGCACTAACTCGCCTACATCCACTCCCCAAGACTCATCTTGAGATCCTCAACTATGTTATCTCTTTTCAAGGGTAAGAGACAAACCAACAGTACAAGGCAATAGATCAATTCCTAGATCTACCCTTTGTCCCACTAGATTTTTCAAAGATTCTAGTTAACCTCAACCCTTTCAGTTTTTGACAGAGTACAGAAACTCAGTTCAAGACATTAGAATCTCTCTCACAGAGAAGGTCGCATGATAACCTATTTCATAATAGCTTCTCACCTAAGCTATTACACTAATGTTTATCAAATAAAAACCTGTCTACTAAAGATTACAGACTCTAAATAGACAGACAGAAATGCAAATATAAGCACAGGAAAAACAATTTTTAGGATTAGAAAAATGTTTTAGAAATCAGAACTGTTTTTCAAAAGAAGTTGTTATAAAATTTCTTTTCTCTTTTAAAGATAAAACAAAACATATCAAGATGAAAAGAAATAAGGGGGTAGAGAGTAAGTTTTGAGAGATAAAATATTTGATCAGTGGACGAACACTCTTAAAATGAAAACTCTTTTCTCCACGTCTTTCAAAAACAAAATGCCTTTTTATAAAGAGGGCCGTGACTCTCATTTTTAGAAAGTGAATATCTTTTTTTCAAATCAGAATATTGTCTTTCCTTATTTAGAAGATATGGAAATCTTTGTTGCCAAAAATTTTAAGTCAACATTCTATCTTTTTGCTAAGCAAATAAGAGACAATCTTTCTTTCCTTTAAAAACAAAGAATTTCGTAAGTAAATATTTTGAAAAAATCTTTTTCGAAAGATTTATTTACCAAAACAAATTAAAATACAATCTTTCTTCGTTTAGGTAAGAAAATAACTCAAGATTTTTGGATCTTATAAAAAATTTGTTTCCGAAAATGAAGTACATAAGATCTTTATTCGATTTATTCTTATTACCAAAATTGCTAGAGACAAAGTCTCTTTGATTTAGGTAATTTGAATATTTCGAATCTTAAGAGAATTCGAAAAACAATTTAAAGTAAATTTAAGGAACGAAAATATTTATTTTTAAAGAAATATTTTTGAAAAATAATTTTGATGAGAGAAATTTGATTTTGTGCTTAAAATTGGATGTTCTCTGTATCCTACAACGAATCCTAAAAGTTTAACCACTGGGATCTTCAAATGTCTTCAAAATCCTTGAATTTGTAGGATTTGCCTTGTTCATTTATTACTTTCCATATGAAATCTGCATAGAATATTATTAGCACAAACAATATAATTTAAATTTATTTATTTTGTTTTAATCATCAAAATCTCGAGATTATTATTTGACCCTTGAGCCAACAATGATGATAAAAAATATTGTCTAGATTTAAAAGAGCATGATTTGAGATTTGCAGCAAGCGACTTTATTGATCTTCTAATGGAGGTCACTAAGTTTAATATCAATGGCTAGGAATCTAAGAATGCAGAGGCAAAGATTACAAGACGACCTAATGGAATACCTTTTATGAGAAAATTGATGAAGGGCATGAGAATTTTGTTTATTTTTTAAATTATCTAGTGTTTATTTGTACTTGGTATGTTTGGCTAATAAGAATCTGTATATAGAGATCTTATTATTTGTTTCATTACAATTCCATTATAGTTCAAAGAGCTAACATGCTAGAGGAAAGATAAAGTCACGTTTCTTGAGAAAATGGCAGGAGAGAGGAAAAAGTATAAGAGAAGTTTCACATTTTTTGAGGGTAATTTGGCATTAAAAAAATCAAATAATAGTTGACATGATGCTCCATATCAGGTTTCCAGCATCTCCTTACTAGAAATTAGCTAAAAAGGTCTTTCTCGCTATACAAATTGGAATTCAGGAATTTTACTGTTACAAATAGAATTCGAGGAACGACGCTGTGGTAGTGCCTACAATTGAGAGACGTCGGGTGAAATTAAGTTGAAGTTTATTGTATAAATAATTTTATTATTTGGCATGACCGGTTAGGCTATCTCGGATCAAATATGATGCAAAAAGTTACTTGGAATTCAAAAGAGTTTAACTCGAATTTGCTAATAATTGGTTTCCATGTCTTAACACTTCTTGGATTACAACCTATCAGTATATCGAGATATCAGGTTGGTAAAGACCTAACTGAGCATCTTAAAATTTTAGCAAAATTAATTTCATTCTGCTCTAAATAATACCAAAAACCTTGCTTTTTATGAAAATTCACCTTCAAGCCAGAAAGTCATTGATAACAAAACAGAAGTCTTCTCAAATTAACTGCTTAAAGAATGTTTGCATTATTGAACATAATAGAGTTATCTGCAAATTATAAATGTGAAACAACAACATTATCCTTTCAAAAGCAAACCCTAGATATGCAATTATTTTCCATAGCTTTATTAATCATCAAATTAAGACCCTCAGCCACAAGCAAAAAAAAAAAAAAAAGGATAAGGGATCTCCTTGTTTCAATCCACTTCCTATGGAAAATTCAGTAGTTGGCGATCCATTAATAAGCGTTGAGAGTCTTGAAGTACTCAACCATTCAAAAATCTACTTGCACAATTTATATCCAAACCTCATCTTCCTCATCATTTCCAAAAAGACATTCTAGCTTATAGAATCATATGCTTTTTTCGAAATCATCCTTGAAAAAAAAAAAAGCCCTTGATTTTCTCAGTTTTAGTCCATGAATAATTTCATTAGATATTAATATATCATCAACAATTTGTCTACCACCAATGAAAGCCAATTGATATTCGCTAATGAGATTTCCAATAACCTTTATCAACCTCAAAGGTAATGTTTTAGATGCTCAATTGTATACCCTTTGAGGAGAGGAAACTTTGGGAGTTAATGCAATTGTAGACGCTCGATTTTTTGCCTTAAAAGACTTAGTGATGATAACATTTTTGTGACAAATGAGATTTAGATATCTGATGAGCTTAATTTTTGGACCAATGATCCGAGTTTAAAAAATGTGACTCGTCGATTCATTTTCACATTTTCAGGATTCACATTGAAATAGACCTTAGAAAACATCTTGGGTGCGCTCGTAATGCATCTCGGTACCCTGTCTCGTTTTGCATGCCGCCTAGGCTGATTTCGTAAAAATTAGGCCGGCTCGTTTCGGGACCCATTAGTGGCTCGTGCCACGTAGGACTTAAAATAGGGCACCTAGCCACTCATTTGCCTATAAATAGACCAACGTCTAGGCAAATTGGGGGGGAAGGGAGAGACTTTGTTGGCTAAACAAACTCTTGAATTTTTGTTTCTCAAAACCTCTTAATCTAAATCTATAACAAGTTTTGTAGATTTATTTGAAAAGAGAATAGATTTTAATCAAAAACCTTAGTGAATTTGCAATCAATCCTTCTCTAAATACTAATCAGTTAACTAAATCTTTGATCATTGATCAAAGAATAAGGTTGTTGGGTATTTCTTACCATTTTCAATCCAATCTCGAGTTTTTCTTCAAAACAAGGTAAACTGAGAGTCTAAACCTTTATTCTTCATCTTTTTCTTTTCTTTTCTATTCTTAAGCCTGGTTGTGAGGAAAACCTGTGATCAACCAAAAGAGGCCTGCTTGCATTGAAGTAGTGTAAGCCACTATGTGTGGCATGCGCCACATGTTCACAGATAGCACTCTAAGGCTATTCTTCTTTGAGTTTTCTGATAAGGGCAAGACCCGCGCGCCACTAAATTCACGACCCTATTAGTGGCACTTGAGTCTTCATTTCAGAATTTCAGAGGTTTCAAATCAATAATTCAACTTTGATTCCGAGATCCAATCGAGTAAAGCTTTAGGCATCCTTAAGGTGCTTATAAAACTCATTTTTGGCATGGATGAGCAAATAAAGAACAAGAAATGGGTAGTGATGGTCATAGTTGTTCATCATCCATGATGAATAGTAAATTCTTGAACTCAAATCTTGTCTCAAGTTAAAATCTATCATTTTTAGTTTATTGTCATTTACATTTTAGTTCTTTAAATTCCAAATTCATTTACATATATGCAATCTTTATCTTTGCTCTTTATTCATTTATGCTCTAACCTCTAACCATTAATGTTGTTAATATTGATTTTATCTCCTTTATTGCTGTTCTTGCTTTATGCTACTGTTTGATCATTGTTGTGTTTAAATTTATGTTGAATGCATGGCTTTGATTCTTTTATGTTAGGTTATTTATCTTTATCACTTTTATTATATTAAGCTTGATATAAGGACCTTAATGGGTCCTATTAATTGCTTGTTTATAATAATTATTGGATCGGAAAATTATATGGGGACTAAGGGCGGATTGTATAATTAGGTTATTGGTTGTAACTCTATTCTCTTCCCTCTTTCTTTGGATGATTTTATTTTTATGCTTGTTTGTCATGATTTCAAAGACGCATTAAAACTTGTTTTTCACCTCAATTAAAGTTAATGATATTATCAATATTGTGAATGAATGGACAACGAAGGAGGCCGATTCCTAATCGAGCAGTCCGGGTGCCTAACTCCCTTACCCAGTCTCTCGTTAAAACCGAGTTAATCATTTCCAAAAGAAATGGTTAATTTATGATGTTTTCCTTAAAGAGGTTGGCGAATCCAATAAAACTCTTACTAAAGTAAGAGCTGGTTTACAAACCTCCTATTTCGAAAAGGATTGCCTTTCTAAGAAACAATAAATGGTTCTAATAAAAGAAAACCAATTTATTAAATTAAAATGAACCAAATCCGTTTTTGGCATTTTAGCCCTTTGAAAAATTTATTCATCCTCAATAATGAAGCTGGAATTCGTACCACCACTAAGCTTGCCATTAATATGAAATTCACCAAAGAACTGCAGCAAATCATCTTTGACGATATCCCGACTATTTTCATAAACATCGATAGTAAATTCATTAGGCCTCGGTGCTTTAGCTTTGTTACAAGTCCATAAAGCCACTTTAATTTCACTTTCAGTGGATGCAACTTCAATAAACTCAGCTTCACAGGTTGAAAGTTTTGAAGCCATTTCACATTCTAAATTTGGCCTAAGACGAGCTTTCTTAGCATAAATATGAGAGAAAAAAATCCACTGCATTTCTACGAATTTGAGTTACATTTGAAACATAGTTATTTTCAACCATCAACCCACTGATGAAATTGTTGACAAATCCTTTTTTGGAAATAAAATGAAAGTATCTAGTGTTAGTATCTCCCTCTTGTAGCCAATTCAATCTTGCTTTTTGTCTCCACAAACTGCCATTCAAATAAATCAAGTCCCAAAATTTTAGCATAAGTTCCCTTCTATTATTAATGTCTCCTGTAGAAAGAGTATCAGTTTTAGCTATAACATCAATCACATTAAGGGCTCTTTTGCATGAATCTAAGCTACAGTTAACATTACCAAAAGGATCTGTATTTCATGTTTTAAATTTTACTTTCAGCTGACTTAACTTGCTTGTCACTATGAAACCACTCCACCCTACTATCTTTTCTTTAGTCTTGGAACTCTCTACAACTTTGGAATAAGAATGATGACTGCACCACAAAGTGAAAAACAAGAAAGTTTTAGGGGCCCAATCAACTTTTTATACACCTCAAACAATAGGACAATGATCATATATATTTTCTTTGCGAAACCCATAGTACCCATGCTGGACCACTAGAAAGCCAAGCTTCGAACATAGAAATCTATCTAGCCGACTCATTTTAGTTCCATTATTGTTTTGCTAAGTAAGTCTCTTACCCATTCAGGGAAAATCAACTAAACCACATTCTGAAATAAAAGAATTAAAGTCTAAGCAACTACTTTGATCCTCTCTGCATCCTCTCCTCTCCTCATGATTCTTGACTGTATTGAAATCTCCTCGTACAGAGAATAGTCCATGCTTGCTATTGATTAATCCAGCCAATTCAAGCCATAACATTTTTCTACTATTTAAATCATTTGGCACACAAATAGAGACCTAAAAAAATATTCTCTGCTACCCTATATATTTTTCCATCAATCATTAACAAACCACTTCTATTGATTACTGTCAATTTAGTGAATATTGAGCAATTTTAGAGCATTATATTCCTCCGGAAGTGCCATCTACATCAACATACTCCCAATCAAATTTTGAATCATACCATATTTTCTCAATAAACCTACTAGTAATATCACTTTTCTTTGTTTCTTGGAACTAGGCTATGTTCATTTTTTCACTAAACACTAATCTCCTTTCCTCTCTAACTTTACCTTTCCTACCCAAACCTCTTACATCTAAAGACAATATTCTTGGTGCATTCATGATTAATTTAAGCAAAGAAACACCTTACCCTTACCCATAGGCTGGATATTACTGCTGTTTTTCTACTCCCAATTCAACTAAACCTTGAATCATATCCTCTTCATCACCATTATACATCAACACTACCTATTTACCGAATTTCCAAGTTTCCCTAACTTCTTGAAATTCATCTTGATCAAATTGTGGTGATTCCCTAATCATTGAGGGATGGACTTCTTGATTTGTATTATTATTTGAGTGCATAGGAAAAATTAGTTTTGGAAAGCCAGAGTTCCTCTACTTTGTTCTTGACACTGTCCTTTTAGTAACTAAAGGGCATTCTAGATCATTCAAACTCGCCATGCTTGGCCCAACAGGAGATTCAAACTGGGTGTATAGATATTATGGTCTTGATAGCCAGATAAATTCACCGTTAAGTTAATACCTTCAGGTTGGAAAACCTCCAACTCTTTTGTTTGGGGTTATTGGGGTCCTTTTCATTTTGCAAAGGCCTCACACTCCCTAGAGGTCCACATATCATTTTTCAGAAATCTACTATGATCTAACACTAAAGGTATTGTATTTATAGGATGCTCAGTATTTCCACCCAAAAAGTTATGCACTCCTCTTCATAATTACCCATTGTCTCGAATAACTCAACAACCAAGCAATAGTCATTCCCATTAGTCGCCAAACTTGAAATTTGAAATTTGCGTCTCTTAAGAATCCATGACACAATTCTTAGATTGCTGATGGGAATTGGACGATGGTGAACTTAGAACCTCTTCATAAGAATCCATGGAAACATTATCATCGGTACCATTGCTCTGCCAGAAGGTGATGTCATTGTTATTTTCTGATTTGCCAAATTGAGGTAGAGATCCTAAATATGGCTCTTTAGAAATAATAATGGATTGTATTACCTTCAATAGAAACCATAATCTTGCAGCATATTGGTTCTATCGAAGCTGTAGAAATTAACTCCAGAGCATAGTCCAATATTTCTCTGAACTCTGCATCACTACCAAGACCCATAAAATTGCCGAACATTGAACCCAGGGTAGTAAAGAATTCAGGTTTCCATGTGTGCAAAGGAATACCATGACATCTTAGCCAAACGAACCTTAACTTGGCCCCTAGTAACTATTGGTTAGGTGGCTTGCAAATCCCACATCGAAAGAAAGGGAAGAGAATAGGGAGTTGTTTGGCTATAAAAGGAGGTTAGCTCCTTAAGTTTTATTTATTCCAAAACTTGTCTTCCAATTCTTAAGTGGGTTAGACAAGTTTCTCTCCTCTCTCAATTTGTATATTTCTTTAGTGAAATATAAATTTAGTAGTGTCCGAGGACGTAGGCAAAATTGGCCGAACCTCGTTAAATTTTGGTATTCTCTTTTATTTATTGCTTTTGTCTTTATTTATTTAATAGCTATTGTTGGGCAAAAATATTTTTGGTGGTTATTGTCTAATTAATTACTTCTAGGTAAATTCTGTCTAGGCAAGTGGATTTTAAGTGAGACCATTTGTGACTCCTCCACTTACCTAGGAATTTACTTAGTGTAGTTAGTAAGTACAGTAATTCACAAATTGCTTTTGGTGGAAAAAGCCCAATTTCCACAACAATTGGTATCAGAGCCAAGGTTACTAAGTATTCACTGTGGTTGCAGCATAGTCTGATCTGCCACATAAAAAAGGTTCCTTGGTTGTGTTCCGCATTTTGAAAATTGATTTTATAGCTATTAGATATTTAAAGCAAAAATGACAGACGAAAAGAAAAATACCACACCTGTTACAGCATCAACCTTCGTAAGAAATGCTGTATCAAATGCAAGATTTACAGTGGAGATTTTCGATGGGACCGGTCATTTCGGCATGTGGCAAAGTGAAGTTCTAGACGCTCTCTTTCAGCAAGGTCTAGATGTTGCTATTGAAAAAGAGAAACCAAACGAGATGGAGGAAAGTGAATGGAAGACCATCAATCGTCTGGCATGTGGTACAATTCGGTCATGTCTTTCTAGAGAGCAAAAATTGTATCGCTTCGATTATGTTCCTGGTACCACTATGAATGAACACATCACAAAATTTAATCAGTTGGTGGGTGATTTGTTCAATTTGGATGTGATATTTGGAGACGAAGATTTGGCAGTGTTGTTGCTAGCATCTCTTCCTGATGAATTCGAGTATCTTACAACGACTCTAATTTATGGGAATAAAGATGTGACTTTCAGTGAAGTTTGTGCTGATCTTTACAGCCATGAACTGAGAAAGATAGAAAAGAAGGAAAAGGCAACTGAAGTAGAAGCTTGGTAGTTGGAGGCCATTCACGAAGCCAAAAGAAAGGGGGAAAGAAAAGTAGATCCCGTTCAAAAACCAGAGTTGAAAAAGATGAGTGTGCCTTTTGCCGTGAGAAAGGTCATTGGAAGAAAGATTGTCCAAAGCTAAAAGCCAAAGGCAAAGCTGTTATTGATTCAAACATAGCTGAGTGTGATGATGAAGACTCAGACTTCTCATTAGTTATCATGACATCTATAGACAATTCATCAGCAAATTTGTCAAGTTCTAGTGAGGTATGGCTGCTAGACTCTGCATGCAGTCATCATATGAGTCCCCACCGGGACTGGTTTTTTTACTTTAAAGAACTTGAAAATGAAGTTGTCTATACTGCAAATAATGTTCCTTGCTTCACAGAAGGGATTGGTTCAGTCCGTTTGAAGAATCATGATGGGTCAATCAGGATCCTGACTGATGTTCGATATGTACCGAGTTTGACAAAGAATCTCATTTCAGTGGGAGTTTTAGAATCAAAAGGACTCACTGTAATTGCAAAAGATGGAGTGATGAAAGTCATCTCAGGTGCACTTGTGGTGATGAAAGGAGTTCGGAGAAGGAATAATTTGTATTACTATCAGGGTAATACAATTATTGGATCGACAGCAACAGTTGTTTCTAGTGATGACAAAGAATTGGAAACAACCAGATTGTGGCATAGGCGTTTGGGACATGCAGGTGAAAAATCCTTGAAAAGATTGTCAGATCAGGGATTATTGAAAAATGTCAAAACCTGCAAGTTGGACTTCTGTGAGCATTGCACCAAAGGAAAGCAGACAAGAGTGAAATTTGGCACCGGAATCCATAATACCAAGGGTATTTTGGACTATGTTCACTCTGATGTATGGGGACCCTCTACAACAGCTTCTTTGAGTGGTAAACACTATTATGTGACCTTTGTTGATGATTTCTCTCGAAGGGTTTGGGTGTATACCTTGAAGTCAAAAGATGAAGTGCTTAAAGTTTTCCTTAAATGGAAAAAATTAGTGGAAACTCAGACTGGCAGACGCATCAAATGTCTCCGAACAGACAATGGAGGAGAATACAAAAATGATGCTTTTGATAAAATCTGTGCAGATGAAGGCATTGTTCGACACTTCACAGTTAGAAATACACCGCAGCAGAATGGGGTGGCAGAACGTATGAACCGAACGTTGCTGGAGAAAGTTCGGTGTATGTTGTCTAATGCTGGGTTAGACAAGAAATTTTGGGCTGAGGCTTTGTCATATGCGTGCCATCTCATTAATCGATTACCATCAACTGCTATTGGTGGCAAAACACCTATAGAGGTATGGTGTGGAAAACCTGCTAATGATTATGATTCCTTACGTGTATTTGGTTCCACTGCATATTATCATGTTAAGGAATCGAAGCTGGATCCAAGAGCTAAGAAAGCCATTTTCATGGGGATAAGCACCGGTGTTAAAGGCTATCGACTATGGTGTACAGAATCAAAGAAAATAATCTTTAGCAGAGATGTCACTTTTGATGAATCTACCATGTTAAAAAAGGTGACAGTAGAGCAACCAGATGGTACTCCACAACAGGTGGAGGATACTCCCAAACAGGTGGAGTTTGATAGAAAAATCCCAGTGGCAAGTACTGAACCTGCAGAAACTCCTGAGGTAGAAGGAGGTTCAGATGAAGAAGAGGTTCAACTCCAAGAACCTCCACAGCAACTTGAGTCAATTGCACTTGATAGGCCAAGGAGAGTTATAAGAAAGCCTGCTCGTTTTGATGATATGGTGGCCTATGCATCTCCAATTGCAGATGATAGCATTCCATCCACTTTCAATGAAGCTGTCAAAAGTTCAGAAGAAGTAAAGTGGAGAAAAGCTATGGAAGATGAAATGAAGTCCCTTTATAAGAATCAGACGTGGAACTTAGTTGATCCACCAAAGGGAAAGAAGGCAATTGGATGCAAATGGGTATATGCAAAGAAAGATGGATTTCCTGACAGAGACAGTGTTCACTATAAGGCAAGGTTGGTAGCTAAAGGCTACGCTCAGACGGAGGGAATTGATTATAATGAAGTATTTTCTCCAGTTGTAAAACATTCCTCCATTCGGATTTTGTTAGCCTTGGTAGCACAGTTTGATTTGGAACTAGTTCAATTGGATGTAAAAACTGCATTTTTACATGGAGATCTGGAAGAAGAAATCTATATGACTCAGCCAGAAGGATTCAAGGTTGTTGGAAAGGAAAATATGGTATGCAAACTTGAAAAATCGCTTTATGGATTGAAGCAATCTCCGAGGCAGTGGTACAAGCGATTTGATAAGTTTATGCAAAGGCAGAAGTACACAAGAAGCAAATACGATCATTGTGTGTATTTGCGCAAGCTACAAGATGGCTCTTTCATTTATCTACTTTTGTATGTTGATGATATGCTAATAGCTTCAAAGAATAAACAAGAAATTGAGAATTTGAAGAATCAGTTGAATCAAGAATTTGAAATGAAAGATCTGGGCGAAGCAAAAAGGATTCTCGGCATGGAGATAACCAGAGATAGGAAATTGGGGAGACTTTGTCTGAATCAGAAGCAATATCTGAGAAAAATACTAAAGCGTTTTGGTATGGATGACAAAACCAAACCTGTTAGTACACCTCTTGCTCCTCATTTCAAACTCAGTGCAGCTCAGTCGCCAAAAAATGATGCAGAACTGGAATACATGTCAAGAGTTCCCTATGCAAATGCTGTAGGTAGCTTGATGTATGCTATGGTGTGTACAAGACCTGACATTTCACAGGCAGTTGGAGTTGTGAGCAGATACATGCATGATCCTGGCAAGGAGCATTGGCAAGCTGTGAAATGGATTCTGCGGTACCTTCAGAACACCGTGGATGTTGGATTGATTTTTGAGCAGGATAAGAATAGTGGTCAACGCATAGTCGGATACTGTGATTCTGATTATGCCGGTGATTTGGATAAACGTCGATCAACTACTGGTTATGTGTTTACTCTTGCAAAAGAACCAGTTAGTTGGAAGTCTACATTACAGTCAACAGTGGCTTTGTCTACAACAGAGGCAGAGTACATGGCAGTTACAGAGGCTGTTAAGGAGGCAATTTGGCTTCAAGGATTGCTTGATGAATTGGGAATTAGGCAAAACAACATTGTTGTACATTGCGATAGTCAAAGTGCTATTCACTTGGCAAAGAACCAAGTTTATCATGCAAGGACGAAGCATATCGATGTTCGATTTCATTTTGTCAGAGAAATTCTGGAGGAAAGACAGGTTCAACTCCAGAAGATTCAGACTGCTGAAAATCCTGCTGATATGTTGACAAAAGTGGTGACAGCTGTCAAGTTCAAACATTGTTTGGACTTGATCAATATTGTTAAAAATTGAAGCTTGGCATTGCCAAGCACATTTGAAGACATTACAACTTTGTGAGAGAAAGAGCAGAAGCTTGCATTGGTGGGATTTTCGCCAAGGTGGAGATTATTGGTTAGGTGGCTTGCAAATCCCACATCGAAAGAAAGGGAAGGGAATAGGGAGTTGTTTGGCTATAAAAGGAGGTTAGCTCCTTAAGTTTTATTTATTCCAAAACTTGTCTTCCAATTCTTAAGTGGGTTAGACAAGTTTCTCTCCTCTCTCAATTTGTATATTTCTTTAGTGAAATATAAATTTAGTAGTGTCCGAGGACGTAGGCAAAATTGGCCGAACCTCGTTAAATTTTGGTATTCTCTTTTATTTATTGCTTTTGTCTTTATTTATTTAATAGCTATTGTTGGGCAAAAATATTTTTGGTGGTTATTGTCTAATTAATTACTTCTAGGTAAATTCTGTCTAGGCAAGTGGATTTTAAGTGAGACCATTTGTGACTCCTCCACTTACCTGGGAATTTACTTAGTGTAGTTAGTAAGTACAGTAATTCACAAATTGCTTTTGGTGGAAAAAGCTCAATTTCCACAACAGTAACTCTGGCTGCCATTTACAACAATGCTTAAGTCTTCCAATCGAGTCCATCTTCTGCCTTATAAAATTTTTGGCACTCATCTTTGTTACTAAATTCTAATAATAACTTAAAACCATCCAAAGGTTGAACAATACAATTGTAATGATTCATTTCTTCACAAAAAAGAGGAAAATCAAATAAAGAATGAAGCCATCCAAAAACACATTAATTGGTATACAATCTTCGTGGAAAGATGCTTTATTCACTAATCCATTGCTTATTACGATTTCATCACTTACGAAATTGCCCATCACTAGACATGTTGGAAGTTAAGTTTTGGAATGTTTGTCTTGTTTGGCATTTTTACATAAATATTCAAATATATATAGCATTATAGATTATATTTTAATCGCTTATTATTCGTTATTTAATTGAAACTTAACAATTTAAAAAAAATTTTAGAATTCTAAATTCATTAAATAAACATATATGATATTTAATTTACTCAAAGAGATGAATTTAATATTATAATATATAATGCATGATTCAATTTTAATACTTTTTAAAAAATAATATGATATTGACTTTATCGAATTTTAAAATTACAATAACATATTCAAAATTTTAAATACTAATAGTTATTTTCATTGTAATTTAGAATATGTAAATTTAGAAAGTCATTATTTCTTTCATATTGAAAATTATTATCTATATTAAATATCTTTGTTATTTTATTGTCATTAACACTATTTTCATTAAAAAATTAACGATATGTAATATATATTTATTTATGTAATTATACGATTTTTTATCAAGTTTATTTCTTATTCATTATATGAAATGACAAATATATTTTAGCCCTTTTTATGAAAAAGTTCTTGACTCCGTCACTGCACATGGTTATATCCGTTGTCCAACATGAGCATAAATTTCACACACACATTGGAGTAATTTATTAGGTTTTTAGTTCCATATTTTTGTTAGAATTCTTATACATGTAGAACTAAACTTTAGTTCCTTTTCTTCATCTTTTTAATCCACTTGACTTTTCCCTTATTCTCGTGTTTTTAAGTTCCATATTAAGGCTTTCTTAAGAAGCACACCCAAGCTTATGGGCGTGTTCTAAAGTGTATGAATCAAAAGTAAGCATTTCTTGTCAAGTACATCAAAACATGACTATTCTTCATTTTATACAGCCAATTGAAAAGAGCCAAAATTGAAATATCAAACTCACACCTCATGAAAGAAACCAATAGATTTCGATTAATATCATACTATGAAAGTAGGTATTCTTTTAATTCTAGGACACCTTTTGTATCTTGAAAAACGATTCAAGATATCTTAGGATAGCCTCCTTCAAGAAATGGATATCATTAGTTTGAAAAGGTCATTAGCAACTGTAATAAGCTAATATGACAAAGACACAACACTAGTCCTCTAAGTTTGGATTATCTTTTAAGTGGCTTGTCATTTACCTTTGTTAGCTATCTCTTTTAATTAGTTATTTAGCTTTAGTTTTTCTTTTTTGCCCCATTAAAAAATTCTAGACAACAGTAACCACAATATTTTTAATACCCAACAATCTAATTACTGTAGGGTTGATATCCTTTTGTAATTTTTGTACTACTCATGTATTTATTGTTTACAAATTTATCAACCTAGTATGGTAGTTCTCTTAGATTAGATTTAGTTTTGGTTTACAGTTCTTTTTGTTTATGTACTCTCTTTTCCTAACTCAAGAAAAGGACTATTTCTTATTTGTTCTATTTTGATTTGTTCTGGTCTTCAGGTTTTTTACTTAATATCTTCGTGTTAAGTTTGAGTATATATGGAAGTCTGATAGCTCGCGTTAGTTGTCTAAAAATGTTAAGTTTTTCTCAATTTATATTAATAAAATAAATTAATTTTCTGATAAAAAAAAATATGGAAGTCTCAGCCCACAAGAGTATTTATATGAGACCTTAATTATGAATAACATGAAAGTATATATGGCTCATAGGATTATGGTTTTTACGGTAAATTCCTAGTTTACGTACTGCAAAAACGTTATTATAGAGTGATTAGTGGTTACATAAACGTATACATATAACTTGTAATGTATGTTGTTCAAAACTTGAGGGTCGGGTATTCCCCACTGTCTATAGATATATTCATTTGAAATGTTTATTAGGAACTTGAGTATGTTGGATTAACTAAATCTTATGGAATAAGATACTGATTAATGATTACACAAGTCTTTACATTTCTTGAGATGGTTGATATGATTATGCTCAAATCATAGTTGACCATTTTGTTAAGACAATTTTATGCTAGTTATATAGGAAATTATATGTATAGACCGAGTTCATAACTCCACTTATAGACCAAATAAATGAAATTAAGTATTCTTTAAAAAGTGTTCGGACTTTTTTTTTCTGAGTGTATGGTCAAAAATAATATCGTTTCGATAAGAATTCTTAATTTCATTAGTTTGGTCTATAAGTGAGGATATAGACCTGATCCAAGTAAGTTTTTCCCTAGTTATGAGAAAAATTTATCCACACCTAGGGTATGGAGTATGAACCAATGTTAACCAATTACAAATGATGTTTTAATTAAAATGAGATATTTCTAACTACACGTTGAAAAAAAAAATTTTAATTAATTTGGTGTATGAGAGCATCCGATACACTCCATTTAAATAAGTCTTATCCCACCGGTTAAATGATTTAAATTGAATCTTTGCAATTGTTTTTTTATAATTTAGTTACCGCGAAATAGGAGAGAGTTCTATTCTTTTCCAATTTGATCATATTGTAAAGTTGCATTAACTTATCAAATTCGGGTAAAATAATTGTCAAAGAAAATAAAAAGTTTGGTATAAATTAAAATCCATTAGGCCTTCCAAGAGAACTCATACGATATTGGGTCATCATATAATTAAAGATGAAGCAGAAATAACGTACATTGAAATGAATTGTCAATTAGAAATAATTAAACATACATTTTCCTTGAAATATGTGTAATGCACAATCGACTTAAGCAAAATCCACCAAGTAGTGAGAGCACTATGTGTGGGTCTAAAAGTTCCATGCAAGATCATCCATAGAACTGAGTTCACGACACATTGAACTAGAAAACAATGTGGATTCCACAAAATCAAGACCAAACCCAGAGCTGTCAAATGAAGCATCTATATCATTGATACCTTTGCTTTCATCTAGCTTCTCTTTTACTAGGTTTTCTTGTTCTTGTTCTTGCAAAACTTCCAATCTTGGGGGTTCAAAGGGCTCAACAATATTAATGGTGTTATTCGTACCCAAATAGAAATTTTCATCTAACACACCAAACCCAGATGGGTTCACTACTAGAGAAGAAGGTGATGAAGAAGAAATAATAGAGTCGTTTACAGTCCAGAGAATGTTGGGGTTTTGATCAACAGAGGCCAATATGGGTGCCACTGAGGTTTCAATATTTCTGGCATCAGCTGGTAGTGTTCGAATAGGTTTTTTTATCTCCATCTGTGATGAATTGACTGAGATAATTGGAAAAGGTTGTTGATGAGATTGTGGCAAGTTGGACACAACCTTGTTATTGGCTCTCTGATGAGAAGGGATTAGGTTATGAGTCTTTGGGTCTAAACCTTGTGAAATGAGCTTTTTCTTTATGCATGAGTTCCAAAAATTCTTTACTTCGTTGTCTGTCCTTCCAGGTAGATGTTTTGCTATTTGTGCCCATCTGGCAATGTGCATATAAAATTTAGAAAGTAAGGAAATAGATATAAAAAGTGGATTAGAAAAAAAAAAAAAAAAAGTGAATCATAAATTTTATATCCAAATATATATAAATTAACATTTTTGTGTTGAAAATTGAAAGATTCATAATCACCTGTTGCCTAATATTCTATGAACATCAATTATAATTTGCTCTTCATTAGCAGAGAAAGAACCCCTTTTGAGATCTGGCCTCAAATAGTTTATCCATCTCAATCTGCAACTCTTACCACACCTCTGCAAGCCTGTATAATTTCCAATACCAATCAATAATATTACAAAAAAAGCACATAAATTAGCAAATATATTAAGATTTACCTGCAAGTTTTGGGACAGAACTCCAACTTCCATGGCCATAGGTGGTGATATATTTGATAAGCTTCTCATCTTCCTCAGGGGACCATAGCCCTCTCTTCACTTTCTGTTTAGTGCAGCATCTATGACCCATTGCAATTGGTCATAGAACTGATATTTTCAATTCTTGTATATATATGCAATTACACTCCTTAACTCAAAAGCTTTTCTCTCTTTAAATATTTGAATATTTAAATATTTACATCAGATTAGTTTATGCATGCATGACATGTACACTTCACCGTAAAAGGTTGTTAGTGAAGAAAATTGCAAGGGGAAAAAAATTGCTTTTATTTAAAGTACGTAGTTCACATTTTTTTAATTTATTTGTTATTATTTTATAGGAAAAAAAAGGGCAAAACAGGTTGCAAGTGATGGTTCCCGTTGGATAGAAATATATACTAACAGTTTTCAAGTGTTAATTTAGAACAATAACACATTTAAAAAATAAAAATGAAAATACTAATTGCAAAATAGCTTAAAATTTGTATTTTTTTTTTATCATTAAATAAATTTTTTAATATTATTAGATAAGAGCAAACCGGTAAAAAGCGAGTAAACTATGCACAAATTAGCAAGTAAAAATTTTTCCTTAAAGAAAAAACAAGTAAAAAGCTAATAAATTACGACATTATTAGCCCTGTTAAGCTACGGGGTTTGGAGGAGTGTTTAGTCTTTTGACTAGGTTAAAACACTATATTAATTTTTTATGGCTTTCGATAATATAACATCTATGTAGCATTTAGGGGATATTTCATGAAATGTTATCCTTCATAAGATTTAACTTTATAATTTTTTTTATGACGCATTTACTCATCACTTGTCTTTATCTTATTTTCTGCTGCAATAAATTCATACCTTTTTATCGTTTACATTAAACAGCTAATCAAACAAATATTTTTACCAAACAGTTACTGGAACAGCTAAAGTTGCCCAATAGAGCCTTAGTCTTATACCCAAAAAAAGATAAGGAGATACTCACAACTAAATAAATAAATAAAAAGACTAATAAATAATGATTTTCATAATTGGTGAAGGTATATGCAATATTAATAATATTATCTTTTACAATCTAGTTACTGAAGTAATAATTTAGCATTGAATATCTGTCGTTGTGCACGATATTTGAAATTTGTATTCTAATATCTACATTTTTTTTTTTTTTAGCAATTCGTGTTTGAAGCTTACTAGTTCGATTAATCCAGATTCACACTGGGCAATCTTATAAAAAGGGCAAAGCCCTTTCTCCCGAGTGCTTAAAATGATTTTATACTCAGAGCTCGAACTTGAGACATCTGGTTAAAAGAGAATGAATTTCTGTTATCCCATCTCACCTTTTAGGAGGATAATACCTACATTTCTTGAAATATTCTCAATTTAGTTAAAAGAATAAATAAATAAATAATTTGTTGAAAACTATACAAAAAATTGGATTAATCGGACTTCAACTCTTAAATTCAAATACACATAGCTTAATATATATGAGTTTTGGTCCCACCAGCTAAAAGATAAAAAATTGCTAGTGTCAATTTGAGTGTAAGATAGATTACTTTTTGCAACCTATAGTCGTTGGCGTGTCTAATGATAATACTATCACTCTGAAAAAACTGTAATTTGCATAATTAAATCAAACTTTGCCTAAACAAAAGGTTAATTGCTTTGACAGATTTCAACAAAATTTTCTTTTTCTTCCTTCTACAGTATTCATTTCTTTATATTTATTAAATTTGGTTTATTACATCCAAATGATTTGAGCAGACAATAAGAAAAACGTTCATAGGTTATAAAATTCAATACTTTATAAAAAAATGTGCTGGAATTTAAACTTGAGGTGCACTCATGAGGAAGGCTCATAGGTCCAATTGAGTGTTTTAGTAATCTTCCCTTTCTTTTACTTTTCTTCTCTCTTTCTCTCTCAATTCTTTTGCATTTTATCCTTTTTTTTAATTTATTATTCATTGCAGTATATTACACAAGCAACAAAGAAACACATGATTTGAAGAAGAAATTGACCAACTTGATGCATTATGTTTGTGATACATTTAATATAATTAAATGTACTTTTTATATAGAAATATATTTGATCATATTAGTGTCAGTCTCTAGTGAGAAAAATTAGATTGTTTGATGGAAGAAGACAGACAAAAATACAAGGATCAAAAGAGAAACATAAGAAAGAAAATAAAATTGCAGACAAAATTAATAGAACTTTCTTCATCAAAAATCTATTTGAGTTCATCAATTTGTACAGCTACCAGGAGAGGCTATCCTGTTAATATTATTTTGTCCATTCACTTATATATACTAGTTTTCTTAAACGTGCATAAAAAATCTATTTGAGTTCATTAATTTGAAGAGTTATGAGGAGGCTATCATGTTCTATAATTCATAATATTATTTTGCCCATTTACTTATATATACTAGTTTTTTGGAACGTCGGTTGCACGTTATTTGTATTTATTAATTTTTGCATGTTATTTATATTTATTGATTTTTACATATTGTAAGTACAAGTGATTTAATATATATATATATATATATAATGAATAGTTTACATTACTAAATATTTAAGAGTATTGATAAAATAGAAAAAAGAATGGTAGGTTTTATTATTATAGTTATTTTTAGTAAGTTTTCTCTATAATTTCTTTTAATTTTTATTTCTTTTATTTTATTTTAGTTAGAATTATTTATATTTTTCAATAAAGTTTTCTTAAATCATATTTCACTTGATCTTGCAGAATTATATAGGATTTTTTTAGGAAAGCAACCAAAAGTGCAAAAGAGGATTAAAAGCAAAAATTTGGCCACAACATTCAGCAAGAAGTATGCCCAGGCCGTACTACCCAGCATCCCCATGCTACTCTGCAGAGTTCAACTTGGGCCGAGATTACAAATTAAGCCTATGATGCCTGCATGAATATGCATGAAGATATTGTGGGACATGCTTTATTAAAGCTGGAGTGTTATTCCGATGCTAAGAGAGTCATAATTGGGAAAAAAATACAAATCCTAATCAGTTTTCTATCTCTAAAAAATTTCTTTCTCAATAGAGATCCATTTTCCTAAAACAAATCCGAAGATACACTATGACAGATTTTTTCGCAAGTGCATGAAATCGGGACAAGTAATAAAGAATGAGTAAAGTATCATCCCACAAGGATTGTATACTAAGTACCAAAACTGTGTTAACTTACTATTATTTTGATGACAATAAGGAGAATTATTTTAAAGAAAATCTAAATAAGTAAAAGAGAATAAAAAGAAATCAAGCAAGACAATTCGATGTAAACAAACTAAGGATTAAAAGCTACTAGGGATTTTGATTTCACTTAATTCTATCCAATTTATTTTATTAGTTTGATAATCAGTTCAAGTAGGGAAAACAACCCTAAAATCACTAATAAGCTCTCATAATGTATTATTAACTATTTTAACCCGGTCTAATTACCTATCTTCCAATAGCGCAATCAAACATGAATTAAATTATTAAGTTTTATGGTTTATTTATGAGTTCATAACCTAAGGTTGTTAACTTATGAAAATCCTCAATGAGTCAAACCATATACCTTTCACATCAAGTTATTATTCTCATGTAATTTATTACCCTTTTCATATCAAAAACCCTTCTCCCGATAGTGATTAATGAAATAAATTAATTCAGGGGAAAAACTTTGTTTGTAAGCATTAAGTTCAACAATAAATTATATTTTGAACAAAGAAAAGCAAATCCAATATTATAAATTGGAGTTGAAATTAAGCTACATCAAATCCCTAGTATGAGAGTTTAGTTCGACATAATGATTAAATAAAACTAAATTAAATTTATGAAATAATCCCATAAAGAATAATAAACAAAAAGAGAGTTTAGAAATAAAAACAAGTCAAAGATAAGCTTGACCGGCTCCCTTGAATCTTGACACCAATTTTCAATACTTGAAGTCTTGAAGAGAGAAAATTATGTAGGAATTAATAGAACAAAAGATGGAATATGGAAAATCACCCACAATCATGGCTAGTCTCTCTCTTTATATAAACTTTCTGAAAATATCTTCGTGTTCCTTTAGGAAAGTGGATCTCCTATTGAGTAAGAAATCTCCTTGAGGTAGAAAACTGTTTGGGCTTTGTATTTCTTCCCGATTATGACTCTTTCAGCGTCTAAATAGGATTTACTTGATTGGCACGTCAGAAAAGCATTTCATGGACGTTCTTGGCCTAAGATAAAATCTGGTCTTCAGCATGGGCATGCTGTCTGGCACGGTTTGGGCGTGCTAGGCTTTGAGTCCCTGAGGTGGTTGCAGCACGGGCCATGCTTAGATGAGCACGCGTAAGGATCGACAGTTACTTGGGGCACGGGCATGCTCTCTGGCACGACTTGGGCTTGCTAGGGTCTGGGGACTTCAAGGTAGTTGCAGTATGGGCCGTGCTAGAGTGAGCATGCTCAAGGATCAACAGCCTCTTGTAGCACATGCGTGCTCTTTGGCATGGCTTGGGCGTGCCAGCTTCTGAGTCTCTGTTCAATTCAACACAGCACGCGGGTGCTAGATGACACGCCCCTGGTGTGCCAGATTCTGAACCTAGGAACACACTTTTCTGTATTTTTGGTTGGTTTTCTATAGAAATGCTGCAAAATTCTCCAAGATCAAATGAAATGTAATTCAAGGAAGTTTTCAATTAAAATGTAAATAAAACTAAATAAAAACTAATCAAAGTAATAACAATATTGAAAATTCCTAATAAAAACTATATTAAAAATATTATAAAAATAACATTTATCACTCTAGAAAGTCTATATAAAAAGAGAGACTAGTAGGGCTACACTTGACCCGCTATGACCTAACCCAATCCAACTTGACCCAACCCAGCAGATCTAAAGATATAATGGGTTAGGTTGGGCAGGTCATCTTTATAATTCACGGGTTGAGTTGGGTCACGAGTTCACTAGATAAATCCATAAACCCGACCCAACCCATGAATAAATTATGCATTATTTAGTTAATTCGATTTGATTTGCAATTTTGAATATAAATAATAAATTATTTACATATTTATTAGATATTACCGTTGTTATTAGGGTATATTGTATTTTAAAACATATTATATAATTATGTTACTAAATATTTTTAATTTTACTATTTGTCTTTTTTATTAAGAAATTTAATTTTTCATTGTTGATTATGATGATGATAATGATGATCATATTAAGAAATTTAATTTTAATATTGTCATTGGAATATATTTGTAGTTTGTGAAAATTGTCGTATAATTAAGTTTTTAAGTATATTTAATTTTTTGAGTAATCCTCTTAAAGAGTTGTATTTTATTTAAAAATATTTTTATTATTATCATTTATTTGACCCATTGGTTTACGTTGAACCCATGCCCAACCCAACCCATTTATAACCCGTGGATTCACATATTTAATGGATTGGGTTGGGTTAAAAAAATCATTCCCGCACATATAGGTCAGGTACTTCAAATCAATAAACCCAACCCACGTGCAGTCTCAGAGACTAGCTAGTTTAATTATCATCTTCCATTCTATTATTCTTTACTCTACATAGTTTTCTCTCTTTAAGATTTCAAGTATTCAAGTGTTAAGATTCAAGAACGCTGCTCAAGCCAATTGTTGACTAGTTTTTATTTTTAAATTCTTTTCTTGTTTATTTTCATTATGGGATTATTTACATGTTTAATTGAGTTTAATTTATTTACTATGTTGAACTAAATCTTTTTACTAGAGATTTGATATAGTTTAAATTGAATTTTAATTTATTAATATTAGATTTTGTTTTCTTTGTTCAAGAAAAATTTATTAGTGATCTTAATGCTTCCAGGTTGAGTTTCTCCCATAAATTGATTTATTTCATTAATCACTGTCGAGAGAAGGGTTTTTGACATGAATAGAGTAATAAATTTCATAGGAATAACAACTTGATGCGAAAGCTAGATGGTTTGACTTGTAGGAGGTTTTCATAAAATTAAAAACCTTAATTTTTGGATTCCTAAATAATCATAGAACTTAATGATTCAATCTATGTTTAGTTGCACCATTGAGAGATAGGTAATTGAATTGGGTTAAAATAGCTAATAAAACATCGAGAGTGTTATTATCGATTTTAGAGTTATTTCTCCTTCTTGAATAATTAAAATTGATTATCAAACTAATAAGATAAATTGAATAGAATTAAGTAAAGTCAAAATCCATAGTAACTTTTAAACCTTGTTTTTTTTTTTCAACAATTATTTTCAACAATTACTTGCTCGGTTGCTTTCTCATTGCTCTATTTTATTCCTTTATTTTCAAATATATTCTCCTTATTGTAGTTTAAATAATAGAAGATAAACACAATTTTGGTACTTGGTATATAATTTTTGTGGGATGATACTCTACTCATTTTTTATTATTTGTTGTGATTTCATACACTTGTGAATTTATCTGTCAAGTTTTTGGCGTTGTTGCTGGGGATTGGCGTTACTAATATTAATACTAGTTACCCTATTATTAATTTAAACATTTGTTTTTCTTTTGCTTTAATTTTCTTTTACAAGAGTTTTAGGTGATTTATACAAAGAAAATCTCGTAGCGTTGAACCTCTAGTGTTTTATCCAAAAATTGAACAAACTTGCTAAAGAAATAATGATACAAGGAGAGGTAGAGAACAAGAACAAGAAGGCAATTAATTATGGCACACTTGGAGAATCCAATATTGGAAGACCAACCATATCTGCAAAATCAGTTCAACCAAGTGGTTCAACATGTTGTTCACACCTTACGATATTACACAACCCCTTCTCTTAATGGGGCTATTTCAAGTATCACCAGACCTAGGGTGGAGGCTAACAATTTTGAGATTAAGTCTCCAATTATTCAGCTGCTCTCCATCTCATTTCAGTATGGAGGTTTGTCTAGTGGAGATCCTAATGCCCACATTACAAATTTCCTAGAGAATTTTTATACACTCAAGCAAAACGGAGTTTCCGAAGATGCCATAAGGTTGACATCATTTCCTTTCACTCTAAAGGACAAAGCTCGTTCTTGGTTACGATAATGCCTTGCTGGAATTTTTACTACTTGGGAAGAACTAGCCTAAAAATTTTTGGTGAAAATCTTTCCATCGTCCAATACCACAAAGCTTCAAAATGAGATAATGACATTTGCTCACCATGATCAAGAGAGTTTGTATGAAGCTTGGGAGAGATAGAAAGACATATTGAGGAAGTGTCCACACCATAATTTACCCAAGTGGTTACAAGTTCAAACTTTCTACCATGCATTGTCTCACAGGAAGCAAAATTGAAATAATTCAAAATTTCAAGGCTGAAATGGAGAAAATCTTTGAAATGATTGATCTTGGAGTCATGAAGTGCTTCATTGTTATCAAAGTGATGCAATCTAGTGATGACATTTTTATATGCCAATAGAAATACATCTTTGACATTCTAAACAAGTTCAAAATGCAAGATTGCAAACTTGTGAATACTCCAGTTTCCACTAGTTTGAAGCTTGGTAAGGATGAGAATTCTCAAAAGGTGGATGATGGTTTATATAGAAGCTTAATTGGCAGCCTTCTATACCTCATTGCAATCGAGATTGACATTCTATTTACTGTAAGTTTATTCTCTAGGTTCATGCATTCTCTTAGAGAAACACACTTTACAGCTGCTAAAAAAGTGTTAAGGTATATCAAAGGAACTAGCACACTTAGAATTTTTCATCCCCACATCTATAAAAGAGATTATAAAGCTGGTTGGTTATTCTGATAGTGACTAGGGTGGCTGAATTGACAATTCTAGAAGCACTTATGGATATTTATTCTCTTTGCGCTAAGTTTTTTTAGCTAAAACTCAAGGGAATAGAAAACTATAGCTTAATCAACAACAGAAGCAAAGTATATTACTGTCGCCTTTGCTGTAAACCAAGCTATTTGTTTAAGGAAGATGATGAAGGACTTGGGGATGAACAAGAGAAGTTACCAGGATCATAAATGACAACATTTCAGTAGTTTCAATCTCAAAAAATCCAATTTTCACAGTTGAACAAAGCATATCAAGATTAAGTTTCACTTTATTAGAGAAGTTCAACAAACTAATGAAGTATTACTCATTCATCAGAAGATCAACTAGCTAATATTTTACAAAGTCATTACCAAAAGAAAGATTTGAAGCTCTGAGACAAAGATAGGTGTTTGTCACCAAAATGCCAAAGAGGAGTGTTGAAGTGTTGGCATTTTAGTCTCCAGCTCTTTTTTATTTTCAGTAGAAATAGACAATTAACATATATTTTATTCTCCTAGTTTTTAGGCTTATTTTCTTACTTAGTTTTACCTGATAAGTAGTGGTAATAAAATATATAAGTTTGTTATTTTTCCTGTGTATAAAAATCTTAGTTTTTAGTGAAATAAATATATCAACTTCCATTCCCCTTTCAAACTCTATTTTAAACTTTACTTTCTTTCAACGAAGGTACTTTTGTTTCAAGTCCTAACAGTTTCTCCTTACCAAAGTGGCTTAAATAGTCACAAAAAACAAGGAAATCCACGACAACTTACAACCCTTATAATTTAATCATGCTCTCCAATTGCTAACCCAAACTCACTAAGTCACAGAGGAAGCTGTAGAAACACCCAATAAATCTAACACTAAAGTCTAGCTTAGGAACCAAGAAGAAGAGCATGATTAACATCTTCTAGATTATTATTGTGTAAGGGCACCAGCAATCATCCAAATTTAAAGTAATTTTCCTTTTAAATAAATAAAATCTGCAAGGAATTTACCTAAAAAACATTTCCAAACAAAGAAGAAAAGTTTTCCTTAATATTCTTTTGTTTCTTTTCTTTTTGCAGTGTCATTAGAGATATTTTTGGACTCCTTCCAATGGAGAACCCATCCTGGATAAAATGGAACATTGACCTTTTTTTTTTTTTGGGTATAGCACCGCTTAAACAGTTCCCTTTTCTTCAAGAAGAGATGTTATTGATCCTTGTTCCAATCATATATTGTACAAAAGATAAAAAAAGTGCTAGATAACAGTTCAAGAAATAAAAAAAATGAAAAAAGAAAGCAAAAAATAATTAGGTGCTGAAACGATACGCAAACACTTTGATAACTTCCATGTTAAATTTATACCAAATATTAATTGCAAAATCTGTTGGCTCAAGGGTCAATTTCTAATCTCAGATTTTGATGATTAATACAAAACAAATAAATTTAAAATTATACTATTTGTGCTAATATTTTTTATGCAGAATGTGTATGGAAAGAAATCGTACAAGGCAAGTCCTACATTGAGTGTGAAGATATTCGAAGACCCTAGTAGCTAGGTATTTAGGATACTTTGTAGGATAGAGAGAAAATCCATATATGAGCACAAAAATTATTTTTCTCTCTCAAAAATATTTTTCGGAAAATTAGATTTCTTCAAAATAATTTCTATCGTAAAAATATTTTATTTTTTCGAAAATATTCTTTAAATCGAAATGATTTATTTTCCTAAAACTTAAGAGATTTCTTCTCTAATGTTTTTGGTAATAAAATCATACACTTTTCAGAAATATATTTTGAAAGATCTAAAGTACTTAAATTTATTTTCTTACCTTAAAAACGAAGGAGAATCTTTTTCGTTTTTAGTAAGAGCATCCTTCCGCAAAAATATTTCCCAAATATCGCTGCCGAAAATCTTTTGATCAAAGGAAAATAAAATTGTGTTTTATTCTCTTACCAAAAAGGATAATATAAACTTTTGGTAACAAAGATTTTCATATCTTCTAAATAAGGAAAGAAGATATTCTGATTTCAAAATAAAATCTCTTTCCAAAGGCGACAGCTTCTTAGCTCGCTATATAAAGGAGCTTTCACGTCTTAAACATTGGTGAAGTAAGAGTTTTTGGTTTTAAGAGCATTTTCTCATTGATCAAATCTTTATCTCTCAAAACTTGCTCTCTACCCCCATTTTCTTTTCATCTCTACACTTAACGTTTTCGATATTTAAAAGTGAAAATAATTTTTACAATTACTTTTGAAAAACAGTTCTGTGCTCTAATCGATCTTCTAATCTGATAAAACTGTTTTTCCTGTGCTTATATGGGTGTTTCTTTCTGTCTATTTAACTAGAACCTTCGGAAAATCTAGTGGGACAAAAGGGTAGATCTAGGTGTTGATCTATTGCCTTGTACTGTTGGTTTGTCTCTTACCCTTTAAAAGAGATAACATAGTTGAGGATCTCAAGATGCGTCTTGGGGAGTGGATGTAGGCGAGTTAGTGCCGAACCACTATAATTCTCTGTGTTGATCTTTTATTCCTGAAGTTTGCTTGATACTGTCTTTATAACACTTTTGTTTAATTTTTAGAAACGCTAAAATTGTTAATAATTCAGATGTTCTAAAATGGTAATAAGTCTTATCTATTCTGAACATTAGAACTCTGGTATTCTAATAAAGTGAATATACCATGTTCTAACTGTTGTTCTATTCACAGTATATTTCACTGATTGGGTTTCTAATTAATTTTCTAAACTTTATGAGGATGTTCTAATCTTGATAGCTTTCCATCATAAAGTCATTCTGATATTTGATTAAGGCTCTGTGAAGAAGTTCTGAATTTAATAACTGTCTTTCACATAGCTTTATATGATTTCTCAAACTTTATGAGGAAGTTCTAATTTCAATAGCTTTCCTTCATAAAGAAGCTCTGATAGTGTATAAATCAGTGTGAAGCTGTTCTAATCAATAGCTGCACTTTGCACAGACTTTCTATCTTTTGTAATTAGAACATTGTGAGGTGATTCTAATCCATATTCTATTCTCACAAAGTTCTGTGTGTTTTCCGCTGCACTTAGAATTCTATATTTTGTTTAGAATTTCTAAAATTTATATCTGTTTTTAGAAAATCCAATTCACCCCCCCTCTTGGGTTGTGCCATTCATAAACGGGACCCACAAAATCATTATCATGAAGCAGAATAAACCAAAGTCACATGATTACTTTAGAAGAGTTGCAACCTTGTCACACATTCTTTGATGATTCTATAATTGTGAAAGCTTCTTCTTGCTATGTTTGATTCAAAACTTTGCAATGGGTAGGATAACTTAATGCTTTTACCATCCTGGTAAATAACATATCCAAATTGATATAACTGTTTGGGGGAGTATGAAGTCAAAATTTTTACTTACTGTGTTGACTAACTAATTGATTAAAAAACTGAAATTGTAACACATTTCTAAGCTATAAAAGTTGTTAATTCTTAAAAAGTGAGATTAAATACTATTGAATGGGATATGTATCTTCAATACCTAAGTCAATTAGTTTCAAATGACCACCAAGTTGTAGGAGTTCACGAACAATTCTATCAAGCCCATTCAAGCCTCTCTTGATTACATGCAATGGTATCCAAATAACTATTATTATCAACACTATAACAACAGCATGAAATGATGCACAATGATATCACAAGTTTGTATACCTTGCTAAGAGCAGAAGCAATAGCTAAACCAACCACATTAGCCCCAATAATGATCGTGTCAGCAAGAAAACAATCATGGAAATGTCAAAATGCCTCTCATTAGAACACATTTTGATCTTAAAATATAAGTAGCATTTATTTTCACATATGCAACAAATTTTTTTTTTATAACATACAGCTTATACAACCTAAACCAAAAATTAAAACAAATTAATATAAAAACCACATAGACAGACTAAAGAGCTGTCAAAATTTCAGACAGATATAGAAACCTAAGTTTTCAAACAGAGAAAGAAAAATAGGTAGGTAGCCATGATAATTTATTTATTTGGTCTTTCTACTACAACTTTCACAATCTCACATTTCTTAATTAGATGAAGTAACAAAATTAATCCTAAATGTAAGGTGTAGAGTATAGAAATTGCCATAGAACTCGGAGACAGCGAGCATACTAGAATTGATCAATAAGGTATCTTATTATGAAATTTTATTCTAACTCAATAGATGTTGTGGTAGTCAGAAGTAATCAAAAAGTAGCCAGAGAGGCGTACATGGTAGCCCTCAAAGGGGTGTAGCTCCAGATGAATTGCAACTGGCTAAACCCTTCGACATATCGAGGTATGGGACCAAGTTAAACCCAAAACTAGAAGGCGAGCTATCAAACATCACTATTACGTAGAACAAAACATTGAAGGTGGAAGCCAACCTCCCGAAGGCAACACTTGCCTCCTTAGAAGAAGTGCCCAAGAAAAATTAGCAAAACTTTGCATGGACCCGCATCAAACATTAAAGGAATCGACCTTGATACAGTGAATTACAAGCTCAACATTGACCCAAGCACCAAGCCAGTCAAGTAAAAGAGAAGGAACCATGCACCTATTAGGCAGAAGGTAATTGCGGCAAAAATCAACAAACTTATTAATGCAGGTTTCATCAGAGAAGTTCGCTATACCTCGATTGGCTGGCCAACATAGTCCTAGTTTCAAAGCCCAATGACAAATGTTGTCTTTATGTCGATTTCACAGACTTGAATAGAGCATGCCCAAAGGATCCTTATCCACTTTCGAACATCAACTAGTTGGTAGACTAAAAGGTTGTATATAAAAGATACATTTTTATGGACGCAGCAGCAGGTTATCACCAAATTAAGATGAACAAGCTCGGCAAAGAGAAAACGCCTTCATCACTGACCGAGGAATATATTGCTATGCAGTGATGCCATTCGCCCTAAAAAATATAGGGGTCATATACCAGTGGCTAGTTAACATGATGTTTAAAGAACAAATAGGGAAAATAATGGAAGTGTACGTGGATGACATGATAGTGAAAAATAAGAACGTAGAAGAACATGCCAAAGACCTAGAGACAACATTCTAGGTATTATCTAAGTATAACATGAAACTTAACCCGAATAAATGTGTTTTTGGTGTGACTGCAGGAAAATTCTTGGGATTCATGATTTCCCAAAGAGGAATCGAAGCTAACCCAAGAAAGATAGCGGCAATTAAAGCCATCACACCCCCAAGAAGCATGTACGAATTTCAACAGTTGAATGGGCATATAACAGCGCTCGGAAGGTTCATGTCCTGCTCAGCCAGGAGATGTATGTCTTTTTACCGGGCATTAAAGGACATGAAACACTTTCAATGGTTCGAAGAATGCTAGACAGCCCTGGACGAACTAAAAGAGTTCCTTAGTTCTCCCCCACTTCTTAACAGACCACACGAGGGCAAAACATTGTACTTGTATCTGTCCATTAAAGAGACCACCGCAGCCTCAGTACTAGCAAGGGAAGAGGTAAGAGAACAATTTCCTATATAATATGTCAGTAGGGTATTGCGGGGAGTCGAACTCAGATACCCACGAGTAAACAAGTTGGTATTCGCCTTGCTCATAGCCTCAACAAGACTACGACATTACTTTCTAGCCCACTCCATAGTAGTCAGAACTAACTTCCCCCTAAACAAGATATTGCACTAAGCAGAAACCTTTAGCAAAATGGTCGAGTGGCCCATCGGATTGGGAGAGTTTGACATCCAGTATGCATCCCGCTCAGCCCTAAAAGCACAAGCCTTAGCTAATTTTGTGGCAGAGATGACCATGCCAGAGGTTCAAAATATAGCGAATACCCACTCACACCACTAGAAAATGCACATAAATGGAGCATGTGGATTAGCTGGGGCAGAAGCAAGGATCTTCTTAGAAGGATCAAGTAGAATTCGACTTAAATATGTGGTTCAACTGGGCTTTCCTTGCGCAAATTGTAACACACATTGCCCAGTCCCGAAAGACCCGACGACGAATGCCACATTCGGTGCCGGAGACACCGTCCTAACTTAACATATAAATCATAAAATTAGATTATGAATTAGCAATTAATCACTTAATCAAGGTTTAATAGAGTGTGTTTGATGTGTTTAGTAAGTATGAATTGAAGAAAAAACATGGAAAAGAAGAAGAGGAAGTGACGCCTAAGGAGTAGAAGAAGAAGAAGAAAAGAGAAAGTTGTTACTCAATTATTGAAGGTTGACTTATGTAAAGCAACAAAGGGTATTTTGGTCTTTTCCCAACATTGGGTGGCTAAGATTAAGTCAATAGTAATCTCATCTAATGGCTAAAACTATTCTCTAATTAAATTGCTTCAAAATATTATTTTTCTCTATAAAATTCTCAAATTTACTCCATAAAATAATTCCTCAAATTTCCTTAATTAATATAACACCATAATTCACTATTCACTAATTATCTAAATTCTCCAAAAATATTCATTACTTACTTTCTACCCATAAAAACCATGCATACATGCTTCAAAAATATTAAAGAAAATACAAAACATATATAGTAATTTTTCCGAAGTAAAATAATACTGACTCCGGACCGGTGGTACTATTCACAAACCTGTAAAACTACGATTTCAGACACAGAAAAACTAGGGTGTTACACAAATAATATGGCCGAGTATGAAGCCTTGATCACAGGTGTGAAGATAGCAATGGAAGTTCAAGCAGAGGAAATCACCATATTCTCCGATTCACAACTAGTGGTGAACTAAATATTAGGGAAATTAGCAGCAAAAGAACCATCTATGAGCAAATACCAAGCCTTAGCGAAGCAGTTACTAAGCCAACTAGAGAAGGAGGGGACTACATGGGAGATCAAATAAATCCTCAAATCAAAAGACCACACAGCGGATACAGTGGCTAAAGCCATAGCTAATAACGAAGAAGTACCAACATGAGTCCTAATAGAAAAACAGTCGAACCCAAGCATCGATGATGAAGAGATGTTCCCTATAGTGGTAGACCAGAACTGAATGACACCCATAGTAAAGCATTTAGAAATAGGCGAGCAACCTACTGAAAGAAAATGAGGCGATCAAGATCAGCAGACAAGTAGCAAACTGTTCCCTCGAGAGGGGAATACAATACAGGAGATCCAGAACTCACCCCTAGGCTAGATGTACAGATATATAGGAGGCAAGATATGTCACCAGGGAAGTGCATGAAGGACTTTGTAATGCACATGAAGGAGCTGAAGCCACCCTAAGAAAAATACTCTTGCTAGGGTACTACTGGCACACCATAAAGATATCTGAGACTACATACAGAAGTGCATCCCATGCCAAAAACACAGTAGAGTACCGAGAATACCAGTAGCCAACATGTAACCCTTCAGAAGCTCTTGGCCCTTTGCTCAATAAGGAATAGATATCCTAGGACCTTTCCCAGTAACCATAAGGTAGAGAAAATTCATAATAGTGGTTGTCGATCACTTCTTGAAATGGGTCGAAGCAGAAGCCCTAGCAACAATAACCCCAGCACGCATTATAAAGTCTTTCAAGAATGAGGTGCTATTTCGATATGGAATACCGAGCAAACTAGTCATAGGCAATGATAATCAATTCGACTACTCGACTTTCAAAGAATTTTGCTCTGCCTGGGGCATCGGTTTACACTTCACCTCAGTTGCTCATCCATAAACTAATGGTTTGACAGAAGTCACAAATAGAACTATTTTACAGGGTATCAAGAAAAATACTAGAAGATGAAGCAACCAGTTGGGTTGAAGAACTGAATAGCATCTTGTGGTCCTATAGTACCACCCTTAGAAGCTTCATGGGCGAGACACCATTCTCCCTAGTATACGAGATAGAAGCAGTCATACCTGAAGAAATTGGGATGCCAAGTAGAAGAATACAATATTAAAGTGAAGACTATAATTCTGAGTTTCTAAGAGTCGAATTGGACTTGGCCAAAGAGAAAAGGAATGAAGCATCAATTAAAGCAGCTCCTCGAGTACAGTGAATGGCTAGATACTATAATCAGAGAGTCAAAAAAATCTAAGAACTGGATGTACTGGGATGAGCTAGGGTGCTCGGGGTTCGAGCAACAAAGGATCTTGCAAAGCTAAGTTTTTTCCTTGATTTTTATGAATAACAATAAAAGCAAAAATATTTTTAGGGCTCAAACATCCGTCAAACTAAGAAAATAAGGGTCGAGCCCCTATCACCAAAGAATCAAAGCTCTAAAAGAGCATGTGAAGGCAAATAATGCCTAAGTACATAAGTAAAGTAAAGGGCCGAGCCCCTATCAATCAATCATGGACTCAAAAAGAGTTTCTTAAAAAAAAATGCCTAAGCAAAGGACCGAGCCCTTACCAACAAAGAATTAAGGCTCTAAGAAGGTTTACAATAGCAAAAAGTGCCTAAATATATTAAACGAGGCTAAGCCACTACCAATAAAGAATTAAAGTTTTAGGTGAGCCAATAAAAGTAAAAATGCCTAAGTGACTTTTTTAGGTTATCCGCACTTAGTAGCAAAAATAACAAAATATCAACACAGACAGACATTACTCGATAAAAAAAAAAAAAAACACATACAACAATGAGAAAGTACCAATAAGGAGAACAATAAGGAGAATGGAAACTTTCTTTGTATATATAAGAAAACTATACTAAAGGAGGTCGTTCCCGTAAATCAGGCATAGAAGAAGGGGGCTCGTCCTCAACTACTAGTAAAATAGCAGGAGTAAGGGCCACGGACACGTCCTGCCCCACACGATCCCCTCCAACCGAATCCTGCACGACTTCTCCTTGGACACCTTCCCCTACAGCGACTTCCTCTTTCTCACCCAGATGCTAGTACACATCGATCCGGCTAATGAAACCCCAGTCATGCTAGGGGAAACGAGATTTGAGCTCAGCCAAGATTAAGTCAGATTGCAACATCAGCATATCATTCACCGATTGGGTGGCCTCAGCAGCAGCATCTTCGGCTCAAGTAAAATCCACCTGAAGTTTACGGATGGTCACAGCATCCTCCTCCCTTTACTTGGCCAACTGCTCCACTTAAGAACCTAACTTAAGAGAGGAGTCAAGTTGCGTATCCCTCTCTTGCGAGATAGCTTGGATCTTCTCCTCTAGCTCGCCCACGAAGCGCCTATGCTTTGTTATTTGAGACTGAATAGAATTCTCTAGCTTCCCAGGCTAAACCTTCTAGGCCTGTAAGTCCACAGTCAAGGTAGCGACCAACTCCTCTGACTCTCTCATCCACCGATGAGTGTCATTGTGGGCACTCACTAGCTAAAATACACAAAGGCAAGAATAATCACATATAAGAAAAGAAGAAGAGAAAAGAGAAATAAACACAAAAAGAATGAACAAAAGGTGTACCATCAGAAGACCACTATCAATCTGGTCTAGAAACAACTCCTCCCCTAAACTCTCTAAGCGAGACAGATCAGTCGAGAGGACGTACCAACCAGCAAAAATCTGAGCAACATCCGCGTCGCTCACCGAAGCCTCTTTACCATACTTCATCCTCATGGCACTCTATAGGTCCAACCTCTTCTCCACTATAGGGGAATGGGGCACGTCATCAGCCCCTCGTTGCTGCTTTCCTCTCCTTCTAAGCTCGGTAGTCTTCGAGCTAACAAGAAGGATTGAAGGAGCATCTGAGACAACTATAGTAGAAACCTTAGGAGGAGGCAGCACAACAACCGGAGTGTGCACAAGCGGTGCTGCGACAAGCACCCCAAAACGCCTTGAAGAGGTCCGAGGATCACTCACACTCCCCTCAAGAACCTAGCCTAACTTGTTGGCCAGTCTATTATCCCGATCTACCTACAAGCGAATCCTCATATCCTTGGACAATTTTGGAGCCATATCTAGAAAAAATAAAGAAAAGTTAAAAAAGAATGGTCAGTCATAGACGAAAAAGAACCTAAGCAGATTGACACACCCTCAGACTCCCGAGCCCCTCTTTTTCTTGTAGGCCGAGTCTTAGGACCCGAGGGGATGTTGGCATCTAATAAGGGAACGAGAGGAGGGGATTACGAGCATAGTGTTTCAGGCACTTTATTTGCCTAGACTCGACATCACTCAAGATACGAAGACGCCTCAATACAAGAGCATCTAATCTCCATGAAAAAGGTATCCCAAACCCTTGAGGATGACCAATAAGGAAATACTTCTCCTTCCATCTCCCCTTCAAAGAAGTGCTCTTCAAAGGGAAAAGGTTATAGTCTTTTCGAGCAGTGAGAAGGGGATGGTCTTCGAGCCCCCTCCAAACGAAGTTAAACATACTATGTAGCTGATGGATGTTGAGTTCGAAACCTTGTTAGACAACCATAATAGAGGCCCCCAGAATCATCCGAATATTGTTAGGAGCAATTTGGCCAATGGTCACACCCCACTCATTGCAAAACTTGGATAAGATCTGTTGAAGGGGGAAGCGTACACCAGCTTGGCAGTCCTCGGTGTAGATGATCAAGGTTTTTCAGTCAAGGTTAGAATTTGCTCTCATATCAGTCGGTGAAATCCTGATTCGATACTTCTCAGGAATAAGAGAATGGGCTCAGATGTCGACCAAATCATGCTCGAATAGTATGGAAGTCAGATCCCGCACTATAACATTCCTTTGGCGAGGATGAGCAGTGGGGTTAGTCTAACGAGAAAGAGTGGGCATGCTTACTACGAAGGCTGAACAGACATGACCCTTGTCCTCCTAGGCTCGGGAGATTGCTCAGGGTAGTCTCGTCACGCAGTTGAGGAATAGGAAAGCTAAAAGAAGATTTGCCTAAAGCAATAACTCCTTAAAACCTCCTTTGGAGTAAGCTAGCTTCATCCTCAGAGTCAAACTCATAACCCACCCCTAGGATGCAGTTGTCATCCTCATATACTGCTCGGTCATCCTCACCATTCAGAGACTAAAGCCTTACTCTTGGATTGGCGATTGGAACTCATAGTAAAAAGAAAAATGAGAACATGAGGACAATGGGATAAATCTCAAAGTCAAAGTAAAATTACCTAAAACACACTAGCAAACAGAAACAGGAGCGAGTAATTTCAGAAGTTGAAGCAAAATAGCATAAAACCTCCAAAATGCTGGTGAGAACTCCTTTATATAGCAAGTGAAAATTCCACAAACTGTGGCTGGAACCAAAGTGCCATAGCAGATGAAGGGTCACTCCTTTAAAATTCAAAGTACAAAACCATCATCAAGATGACGGTTGCACCTGCCCATAGGGCCTTCAAACTGAGTGAAATGGGGTTTAGGCCCAAAACAAAAAATTCTCCTTCTTTTCCTCAAAATACAAAGGCCCATACCTTAACAAAAAGTATAATCACCCCCTGGATAAAGAGTCGTGCTCAAAACCTACTTTCCTCATATCAAATAGCTCATACATTCCTTTTTCAAAGTTTAAAACTCTAAGAGAGTCCCAAAATACTGAGCCCATTTTTCAGATTTTCGACATAAATGTCAACCATTGTTGGCAGGGGGACAGGTGATAAACATAGATCCTAACAAATGGCCCAAGGACCACATAATGCAATCAACATAACTGAAAGAAGATATGAGCATGATATTAGGAGATAGTGGCCGGATATTACTCTTTTGTATTCATGTAGCTTATCCAAACAATTATACCATGTATATATATAGGGGTGCTTCCCCTCTAGAGAAGGTTAATGCCAATTAAGCAATCTAAGACAATTTTGAAAATAGTCACTCATATTATTATAATTTTGCTACTATCATTTACAAAAATATGCGAGGAACAAAATGATTGCTAGGAAAAGATACCCATCTTCGCTAATATTTATTTGTTACCATTTTTCGATAAGTTTTGCTAGGTAAAGTTTTTTTTAGAGTGGTTGTTGTTGGATACTTTTCTGCATATGTTTATTTATGGAACCATAGCTCTAATTTCTTTCCTATTTGCTCCAAATAAACTTACTAAAAACAGGAACTTCCAAACGACATTGTCACTAGCGAATGAATATCCATACATTCTGTGAATTAACATGAACAAATAAATATTAAGGGCAACAAAAATAAAATTTGAAATGTGCAAAACTACATAGAATTTCAAAACTCGAGTAGAGAGATATCAGAAAAACAAAGAAAATCGCAACGGGAAGGGAGAAAATGAGGAAAGGAGAAATATATCTAAAAGAAAAATACAGACTCCAAGGGAAACTCACACGCCAAAGAAAAATGTTTGGGCAATCTAATTCAGTTTGAAAGCAGGGTTGGTTCTGCTGCGCAGAGGAAGAAAGGGAGACTTAGATCTTCCAATTGTGATTTAGGTTAGAGTTTCAGGGGAAAAAGGTGTTTGGGATGGTAATAAATTGGGGTAAATGCATCTTTTCCTTAATTTTCCAATGCTGTCAGTCTATGTGGAAAAAAGTCAGTCCACATAAACAACCACATAAACAAACACATATGCATTTATGGGCCCCACTTATTAGACATTCGGTTATCCATGTCATCAAGAGACATCAAATTTAAAAAAAAAAAAATACAAGTTTGGACACTCAATTAACAATTTTCCATTCAGACACCAAAATAGAAAAAAAATGAAAAGATCATGCACCAAAATTAACTAACATTATGCGGCCATGATTTTTTTGATTATAAGAGTAAGAATTAGGTTGTGTTCGACAATAAGTTTTTAATTAAATTTTAGCGTTTTGATTAAACGTTATTTTTTATAGTGTTTGATAACATAACATTTGAACTAGCTTTAAGAGATTAAGATAACATTTTATAAAAAGTTAACCTATGTAACATTTAACTTTTAACATTTTATGAAAAACTACTCAAACAACTAACAGTTAAATGTTACTAAAACAGTTAACAGCTAATTTTGTAGAATAAACCCTTGGTAGATAGACATGTATTAACGAATATAAATTGAAAATGGTGAAATTTATGAAAATAAATAAAATAAAGGTGAAATAAAATATACTCCCTTCGTCCTATTATATTTGCACAGTTGACAAAACACGCATAGTAAGAATTTAGTCAATAAAAATTATTTTATTTTTTTTTACCCTTAACTCATAAAATAATACAAATTCATTTGATGAACAATCATAAAATTTATTATGGAAAAAATAATTGCTAAGATATACAAATTTAAAAATCTTGCAAACATTTTGAGACATCTAAAAAAGCAATAACAAACAAATAAAATGAGACGGAAAGAACAGCGGGTTCATTAATTTTGTTTATTTGAGAATTAAAAAAAAAATTCTCATATCATTGAAATCAATAATCAATGAATTCATTTTAAATACTTAAAAGTTGTATAAATCTTCACTTTATTATTTTAAATAATATAAGAAAATTTCGTGGATAAATTGCGTTTTTTCTTTTGTTATTATTAAGATAAAAGAAAGTACGTGAAATAAAGGGTAATCTATTCAATTAATGCACAGTACAGTCCAAACTACCGTGGTTTTACTTTCTTGTACATAATTCTTTTGTTTCTTAAATGAGAATTTTTTTTTTTTTAAATCAAAAAGAGTGATTAAAAAAACTAGGGATGGAAGTGAAATAGGTATTCTAGGAACCCGCTCTGCTCTGATTCGTTTAAGGTGGATATAGATAGTTATAAATGAATTTTAGATAGATACAAATAGTGAAATTACTACCTGTAATGAATACGGGTAAGGTATGAATGTTAGACTCTGGGTACCCATTTTCCATTGCCCACTATAATAAACAGTTTTGCCATAGGTACCCGTGAGTATCCTATCCATTTATTAGTAAAAGATATATTTTAAATAAGTGCGGGTTTGGATAGTTTAAAATGATTGGATACCCTACTCAAGTAAATGGTTACGGGTAATTCAAAATTCGCAAGTGCCCCTCCGCTTCCATCCCTTGTTAAAACCCAAGAAGTACTGCATGACCTGACGGGGGCGCCAAATGCCCCCTACCCTATCATCTTCAACCAATTCTCTAACCAAAGTGGGAGGACTCTCCATGAGATGAAGCCCACGAGAAAAAGAAAGAGCACCGTTGGCCAATGCACCAGCCACCCGATTAGCTTCTCCATAAATTCTCTTAATAGACACTTGCCACCTCCTGCACATCAACCTCCTACAAGAGGAAACCACATTCTGATACCGTAAAGAAGGTGGTTCATTGAATGAAAGAATAGACACAAGGACCTGAGAATCTGTTTGAACTTCAACCTTCTTGAAACCTCTCTCCCAAGCCAAAGATCATTCAATCAACAAACTTAGACAGTTATATGTAGATAGAGACAATTTTGGATTGATAGCAAAGGTAAAAAGGAATTAAATTTTCTTTTTTTTTTTTTTTTTTGAGAATAAAATAAAAAGGAATTGGAGGCAGCTAATGTAAAAGAGACAAGCAGGGGAGAGCATAGTTTAAAACTAAATTATCAAACTGAATCGATCCAATTTCGGTTGATTCAGTTTGAATTTTTTTTTTTTTTTTTTTTTTTTTTTTTTTTTGTTTGAAAGGGAAAATGATAATTCATTAGCTCAAGAAAAAATTCCAACAAATAAGAGGGATGTTATCCTAAATTTGGAGCCAAGCGTGATGAATGGATGCTTTAGTTCAGTTTTAATATATACAGTTAATTTTTATTAAATCCAAAAAATAATTTTTAAAAAATTGAATCAAATCAAATTGGTTGGATTTGAGTATATTATTCAATTTGGATCTACTTTGCTTCTGAAAAATTTAAACTTATTCGGTTGGATTTGAAGTTATTCAATTGATATCAACCAAATACTGACTCTAAGAACAAGAAAAGGAAAGGTCAAGGATGCACTGCGCTGAAACTCTCCTGGTCAAGATTCTTTCATTATCTTGGTGGATTCTTCATTATCAACTTCCTTTTCTTCAAGAAACCATCTCTATAGCGACAATAAAAAAACATGTTGTTTAGAGCATACAACTAAAGTTTAATTAGGCACATAACTAACCAATGGCTTTCTATTCTCTAAAGGGAGAAACATTTTTTTAATACATTATGAAACTTATTATAAGTTTCATATTTATTAATTTATTCATCATTAACCACTATTACCAACTATTCGGCATCACTCATAGTCACCATCGTCAGTTACTGGTACTGTCGATTACCACCATAAATCCTGGATGACTACCAAACACATGTTTATTAATTTATTAATCACCAACAACCACTATCATCTGTAACAAATCACCAACTGCCATCACCATCAATTACTTATCATCGTTGGCTATAACCACGGTCCCTGATGACTGTCATAATTTATTAATTTATATGCATTTTTTCATATTTAATGATAAAACATGAAATTTATATTTATAATATCCATAAAAGTGAATATCGGGAGAGTGAATATTGAGATTAAATAACTCTACTAAACTTATGGATTTATAAAAATATTTTTAATATTTTTATTTTATTGGTTGAAAAATACAGTTAATTTAGTTTATTGGTCACCTCGGTTTTCTATCAAAATCACTACTAATAAAATAAAAACTATTAAAAGAAAATAAAAATATGTAATAGTATACAAAATAATTATGAATTCAATATAATTCCTAATTGAGAAGATTTATAATATTTAAAATTTTATATTAGTTTTATGATATCTTATGCTCCGTGTGTTTCCCTAAAATAATTTGCTGAGAAATATTTACATGATATTTTTCAAATAAATTATTTTCCGTTGTTTGGTTTTAATATTGAAAATTAGTTAAAAATATTAAAGTCTTTATCTCATAAGACCATAAATAATAATAATAATAATAATAATAATAATAATAGAGATTTTATAATTTAAAAATTTTATTGTTAAATATGAGAAGAATATAATAAAAATATATAAATTATGAAAGCCGCCGGTGGACGGTGGTGGTGGCTGTCGATGGCTGATGGTGGTAGCCGGTGATAAATAATGACTGATGGTAGTGACTACGATGATTAATAAATTAAAAAAATATGAATTTATAAGGTTTGTCAATGTTCAGAAAATATTTTACTGTCTCGAAAATAGAAAGTTATTTTCTTCAAAAAATGACTTAATTTTCCTTTGATCAGGAAAATATTTTCCGTTGACTTATTTTCTTGAATGTCCCAAACAATGAAAAATTATGAAAAATATTTTTTTACAAGTTATTTTACGAAAACAAACAGAGCCTTAATTAGAAATTATTATAATTCTATTGTAGAAATATTGTTGGATCTTAATTAGGAATTATATATTGTATATCATTACTTTACATTATGCAGTTAGTTCTCATAGAAAATCTATTATTATCAAATCGGATTGACGGTTCCTCCGTTCGTTTCCGTAAAATAACTTGCTGAAAAGTATTTTAATATAAAATATTTTTCTTGAAAAATATTTTCAGATAACTTATTTTCCGTTGTTTGGTTGTAATATTGAAAATTAGTTAAAAATATTAAAGTCTTTATCTCTAACCGCTTTTAGAGCTTAGAGACTGTTTTATGGAATGTTAAATTCCTTAACAATTAGCCATATAATTTTTTATTTTTTTGACACTCTCAACTATTGTTTTTTTCCTCTATTCTTGGGGGGTTAAAATTTAGGTATTCTACTTGCTAAAATACTCCTTCGAGTTTGGTACTCTTGTTATTTATTTGTATTTTCATTCTCAAATTTCAAAGGAATATATATCATTTTAATTATTTAATTATTTTTTTTAGATAATAGAAGAGAGCCAAGCTCTAAATATTAGCAACAAGTCTTGACTGTGCTATACCACAAGCATCATAAAACAAAGAATCACCAAAACCAACTGCTACTTCTGAAAAACAGCTATACCACAAGCTATTAAAATAGTTAACAGCTATTAATTTGAATATTTGATTGATATTCATTCACAGCGGATATGGGACATTATTCCAAGCACTAGAGATTAAGAACTTTTCATTGCTAGACAGAGTTCAGATTAGCCTTGGCCACGGTTTCGGAACCGAACCGAAAAGGTTCGGTTCCGGTTTCAGTTTGGAACCATCCGGTTCCGGTTCCGATCCGATTACAAAACCGACGGTTCCGATTAGTTTTCCGGCGAATCGCATAATTTTAAATTTTAAATTTTCAATGCCGGTTTAAAAAAAAAATTATTTGAACATAAAAAATTAAAAAATACACCTGAAAAATTTTAAAATTTGAAGACCGGTTTAAAAAAAAAAATTATTTGAACATAAAAAATTAAAAAATACACCTAAAAAATTTTAAATTTTGAAGACCGGTTTAAAAAAAATTATTTGAACATAAAAAATTAAAAAATACACCTAAAAAATTAAAAAATACTTCAATTAAATTTATTTTTTTAAAGACTTGAATGGTTAAGTGTTGAACATAATTTTTTTTTTAAAAAAATATTTCAACTAAATTTTTTTTTTTAAAGTTTGAACATAATTTTAAAAAAAAAAATGGGCTTGAACTTAATTTTTTTTTTTGTTTTAAAAAACAATTAAGTTGCCTACGTATCCTCTTGGGGTTTAGAGGAATCAAAGCCCACATAGTTCTTACTTACCTTATATCAATTTCACCCCTTTTACTTTAATCGCTATTTGCACCACCGGTTGATGTTCCCGTTGAGGACCCATCGTATAAATCAAATAAATCTTCATTTTCTTTTGGATTTTCTTGGGCTCTTAGTTCGGCCTTGGTCCAATCACCCACGCATGCTTGTGCTTCTAGTAAATCGGGTGTCATACGAGATCGTGTTTCATCAAGTATGTTTCCTCCTTGACTAAAAGCTTGTTCAACCTCAACAGTGGAGACCGGAGCTGCTAAAATTTGTTTTGCAAGTAAAGAAAGAATTGGAAAAGTATTTGCGTGACGACTCCACCAATCTAAAATTGGAAAATCAGTATCTGCATAATCATCACCAAACTCAAAAGAAGTTATTAGATAATTATCAAACTCAGAAATAGAACTAGATTCCCTTGTTCTTTTTTGTCTTTGTAGTAAAATTTATTGAGCAACACCAACACCACTTACCCTTTGTGTTGGAAATTGTTGAATATTAGATTGAGAAGAAGTAGAAGTAGAAGTAGATGAACTAGAAACTTGAACAAATTCATTATATAATTGCATAATATTTTGTTTAACTTCATGCATTAGTACATTTATATTAACATTATCTTCTACATCAAGATTTAATACATCATAATAAATAGTCAAATAATCACCATAAAACATCCATTCTACATCTAGGATCAGATACAATAGCAACAAGATAAAGAGGTGGTATATTTTTAAAATAAGATAACCATTTTTTTTTCATTGAAAAAATACAATCTTTTAATAAATCATCATTTTGAAATTCTTGGAGTGCAGTAACAATATTAATACACATAGGTAAAAATAAATTAGATGTGGGATAATAAACCCCACTAAATTTATAGGTAAGATCATTAAAAATTTTTAAAATATCTAAAATTTTTGCTCAAATCTCCCAATTTTGTGGATATAAATTAATATCCTCAATATTATTAGTAACAAAAAAGCATAATAATTCTTTATAAGAAAAAGACTCGTTTAGTAATTCATATGTTGAATTCCAACGAGTTGGGACATCCCTTGGAAAACGTTTTGATCTTTTATTATTTTCTTTACAAAATTTAGCCCAACTTTTCATCACTTGGGGATGTGTCCATAAATATGAAATAGCTTTTTTAATTGGAGAAATAAAAGATTCAAGAATTTTTAAACCATCTTGTACACATAAATTTAAAACATGGCATGCACATCTTATATGAAAAAATTTACCACCAATATTTGGTTCACAAATTTTTTTAAGTTCAATAATTGATCTAGTATTTGCAGAAGCATTATCAAATGAAATTGAAAAAATTTTTTTTGTCAACTTATATTCATCTAAAATTGAAACAATTACTCTATAAATATTATTTGCAGTATGTTTATCATCAAAAACACGAAAACCAATAATTCTTTTTTGAACTTTCCAATCATCATCAATCCCATGACATGTAATACCCATATAAGAATGCATTTGCCAATGATCACTCCAAACATCACAACAAATTGAAACACGAATTTTCAATTGAGAAAATAAAAGCTCTAACTCTTTTTTTCCTTTATTATATAAAGAAATAATAGTTCGTTTTACAATATTTCTTGGTACTCTTTTAGCAGAAGGATTTAAAGCTTTTTGACAATAATTATTAAAACCTACTTTTTCACCAAAACTAAAAGATAAATATTCCATAGAAATCATTTTTGCTAATTCTTCTTTTTGTATTTTTTTCAGAATATTTAAATAAAGAAAGGTTAGAAGCGTACCCGGAAATTTGTTGTTGAGACCGATTAACTCCTATTTTTGTTGGATGTTTTGTCTCCAAATACTTCCAAAATGATCCATAGCTGCCCGCTTGTTTAAATTTATAAGATTTTCCACAATAATTGCAAATTACATCGTACATTTTCTCACCTTTGAATTTTTTTGTGAAATGAATGGAGAATATGTCGGAACTTTGTCTTGCTCTTGTAACAATTTTTGCTCATTGCTCTTGCTCTTGCTCTTCATCTTCTTGAAATTGCTCATTAAATTCAGATTCTTGAGTTGGAATATCCAAATTTTCATTTCGATAACCCTCAAAATTAAATTGGTCGGGAATCATATCATAGATGTCGTTTGTAGGGATAGATGATTCTCCAATTTTTCCCTTGCCCTTACCCGAATTTGAGTTTCCTCCACTTGCCATTATATGATAATAAAATATAATTTGGAAAATTGAATAAAAAAAATTAGAGAGAATAATTACTTAATAAGAGAGATTGTAGAGTAGAGAAGAATAAATGAATAATATACAGTAGAGTGTAGTATATTGTAGAGAGAGTAAGTAGAGAGTGTAGTATATTGTAGAGAGAGTAAGTAGAGAGAGTTGAGATTTTTTTGTAATGAATTTGTAAATAAAATGAGGTATTTATAATAAATCCAAAAATTCATTTTTCCAAAAATACCCTTCAAACTAGCCGTTTATGGCTGTTGGGAGGGGTAATTAAGACATTTCACAACACATTTAAAAAAAAAAAACTGCAGGTCTGACAGTTACAACAGCTAGAACTGCCGGTTCGAACCGGTTTGAACCGGCGGTTCTAACCGGACGGAGAACCGGCGGTTCCAGTCCGGTTCCGACCGGTTCTCTGGAACCGCCAGTTCTGGTTCCTTATTTACTGGAACCGGAACCGAACCGAATTTTTTCAGTTCCGATTTCGGTTCGTCCAGGTTCCGGTTCTCACCGGTTCCGGGCCTGTTCAAACCGACGGTTCCTGTTCCCGAAACCGTAATATAACCATGCTTAGTCCAGATGTCCTTATTAATTATATTATAGGGTAATTTAGTATATATTTAATTTGATTTGATGAGTATTTGATTTATGATATATGATATTAAATATTAAATTTATTTTTCCGTATATATATATATATATATATATTTGATATCGGGATTGTCTCCAGCCCTTAGGACTAACTAGCGAATATGCGTAGTTTCTGCTCTCGACCTTGGATTTGTACAAATGCCCCCTCCACATGAAATTATGTATTGTATATTATGATATATATTATATATTTGATATCGGGATTGTCTCCAACCCTTAGGACTAACTAGCGAATATGCATAGTTTCTGCTCTCGACCTCGGATTTGTACAAATGCCCCCTCCACATGAAATTATGTATTGTATATTATGATATATATTTTAATATTAGTAATGAATGGGTATATAATCTCTAATATAGTTTAACTATAATCTATCTATCTAAAATATATATAAAAGTACGAATGGGGAGAATATTGGATTCCTAAAATACCCCTATAGACTTTTAATTTTATTGGTTGATTAAAGGATAATTTAGTCTTATTTATTATATAAATATTATAAATTTAATACCATTCTAATTAGAAATTGGACTTTAACCCTATTCTAATATGATATCAATTTATTATTTTTATTATATTAATATTATAAATTTAATCTCATTCTAATTAGGAATTTGTCCTATCATACCACTATATATATGTTTGGTCTTTAATTGCCTTTTACTATCAAGAATTGTTACATCAAGCTTTTGCTAATTTGAAATTATTGAGTTTACAATTATGTATTTTTCTTGCGGTAAGTATAATCTTAATTTTCTCAATTTACAAATTAATAGAATAATTTTTATTTTATATATATATATATATATATATATAAATATATATATATATATATATATATATATATATATATATATATATATATATATATATATATATATATATATATGGACTTATCAACTTAAAACATCAAAGAAGCTTTTGTTGATAAGTCTTGTTTGGCTCTGATACCAACAAATCCGCAAATCCGGCTGCTTAGGTGTCCGAAGGTCTAAGCGAGAGGGGACTGGTTACCCGCACCTCAGGATCGTGACAACTTGCGGTACCACTTAATTCTGTTTTACGGGCTGAATCGATTTGTGCCTCACGACACGCCCAACCTACCCCATTTAAGGGCTGACGCGCAAAACTAAGTGACGTCCCCACCCAAACGAGGGTCCTTGGCCACAGAGCCGCATTCGTCGAATAGGGTAACCTGGGGGTAAGAGCCTCTGCTTCATCACAAGGTCACAAAGTGAGAGCCCCCCATGGAACGGACCCGATTTTTGTCCTCAGAATTAAGTCAGAATGTGGAGGGAGAAGAGAAGAAAGCCTTTAACAGGGCTTTAAGAAGTAGCAATTTATATTGAAAATATAAAACTTTATTTAATTACAAAAATTAAATTTGATTTACAAAATTGAAAGACATATACAAAATTTAAAAGATTAGACTTACAAAGTTTAAAGAATCTCTAACCTTGAATCCTTACAGTGGACGTTGGAAAGAGAGGAGAGAGGTTTACTAACTAAGCTTTTAGGCTTAGGATTGCCTATAATTGGACAATGCCTTCACAAAGAGGAGAGGCTCTCTTTATATACAAAATTTAGGAATCTTACTGTGTGCTTTTTACTGTTGATGAACAGTGACTTGTCTGCCACCGAATCTTGACTTTTACTGTGGATGAACAGTGGGTTGTCTGCCACAGAATCTTTACTTTTACTGTTGATAATAGTAACCTGGCTTCTACTGTTGGAATAGTAGCTTGGCCTTTCCTGTGCTGAATAGTGGTTGACCTTTACTGTGTATAAATAGTCTTTGGTCTGCCATATGATCAGTTTGATGATGCGTTGTCGTTTTTACAAAAATAATGAGTTGAAGGAATTAGGTTCCTTCTGCCTTTTACAAGAAGATGAGGACAATGAGCTGTCCTTCCTTTTACTTTTCTTTTTATTATCACTTTTCTTTTCTTTTCATTTTTCTTTTATCTTTTGACTGTAATAATGGAATATCATCATGAATTGCACTATCACCATGTGAAGGTGATGATGATAATATAATTTTATCTTTTTATGCCAAATATTATTGAGACCATTTGGGCCTATTTTATTGGGCTTGACTAATATACCTATAATATACCCAGGGCGAAAAGAATGGCCAGCCCTATTCTTCGAGGATGGGTTTTATAATGACCTTTACAATGGGCCAAGGAATGATACTGGTGGATCATCCTTTAACCATAAGGATACAAATGGGTTGAAAACCATTACAGTATTTTACTAGTTAAATTGAATTGGATTTTTGGCAAATCCACAGCCATTAATGGATTTGATAGCTCTTTACTGTCTACCGTTTGAGACAGAGTAGCCGTATCATAAGCGGATACGATCGCGTTTAAGTTTAGAAGTCATACCTGCGTATCTTCCGCTGAAGAAGATACTATATCATATAATATCTTTAGAAGGATTTTAGTGGATTGAGGATAAGTATCAATCCATTGTTTAATATCGCTAGAGAGGGATATTTTAGTGGTAAGGGATTTAGTAATAACCTCAATTTGCTCTGAAAGAGCTTTAATGGGTGAGTGTTTACTCCCAGTAGCTTTCCTTCTTTCCATTGTTCTTGTAAGGCTGCAAGGAAGATTTAAAGTAGGCAAGAGCAAAATATAGGAAAGTAGTTATAGATAGAGATATAGTAAATTAAAAAATATGAATTTAAATTATGAAAATGATTTTAAGTATGATACGTGGCGTTGTTATACCAAGAGGACGACTAATTAAATAGTCCTTTGGACCAGTAGCCCGCACTTCTGGGTTTCCAGCCTATATATCAATACTGTTTACAAAAACAGTTACTGTTTAGATCGTACTTTAAAAATAAGTACTGTTTATCAAACAAGTATATACTACGGAATTTTACTAGAAATACAAAGATACTGTATAATACAAAAATATTTTATTCGGATGAACTGGTTGTTGAATGTAATTCATCAATTTGATTTTTTCTTTTTCTAAATTGAGATTCTGAATTATCTGAATCAATATACAGTTTATAGATTTTATTCAGAACTTCTTTTTCCAAATTTAATGCATTTAATTTTTGATTGAATTTACAAAAGTTAGACGTATGTCCCTTCTTACCACATGTATAACATGTCAAATCGTTATAAGAAGTTTTATGATATTTTCTTTTATTAGAATCAAATTTGTCATTTTGATAAGATTTATCTTTATAATGTCGTTTAGAATTTTTATTAGGTTTATGTGATCTAGAACACTGGCCATCACATCTTGGAGGAGATGTTATGTCATAATCAAATTGTTTACAATAAGATCCTAATTCTCTTTCAGTTTTACGCATTTCATATTTTAAATTTCTTTGAAGTTTCAAATCATGACAGATTTGTAGACCTTCTTTATAAATTATACTAATTAATTGACCATATGTTAATTTATCGTAAGGTATAGGATTACCATGTTGCTGTTTAATAAAATTCCTAACTTTTTCCCCCAAAAAATAAGGTAATCCAGCCAAGAATTTTTCCTTCCAAAAGGATTGGCTTGAATCTTCCCTTAACATTAATCTGGTGAGAAAAGTGGTTTTATAGTCTTGAAAATCACCTAATGTGCGACATTTTAAATTACTTAATAATTCTGCATTTTTATCTTTAATATGAGATGGGTCTCCTATAAAATGAAGTGAAATAGTGAGAATTAAAGATGACACTGCATCCTGTATGACATCACCATGTTCATCATATATAGGGTGATCATCTTCATCAATTTTAATTGAATTTAAAATGTCTTCATGTTGTTTTTCAGTGAGATGATAATCCCACCAACCTTTTAATTGTCCTGTAAAGCCAGCAATTAGAATTTCTGCGATGGCTTTATCAGAAATAATTGACTGTGTTTTATAAGCATTTGCAGCCATTGTCATTTGTTGCAAAATACTTAATATGTTATATTCACTTAAACCATCTATGTTCCATTCATAAATAGTTGAAGCATTATCTTTAAATTGATTTATGGTATTAGGTTTATCAATTATACCTAAATCTGGAGCTCTATTTACTATTTCCCTATGATGATTTATTGGATTTAATTCAAATTGTTTTACATCTTCTGATTCTAGTTCACTAAGTTCAGAATTAGAAGTTTCTTCTAAATTATTTATATTTCGAGATGCTTGAGGTGTGTCAAGAGCTATTGGTTGAGTAGTCGCTGAATGCACTTCAAGTTTACTTAATTGATCTTTTAATATGTTGACAAATTCTTGTTTATGAGACTGTGAAATGTGATATGGTTTAAAAACATGAGATTGAATTTTTTCTTTACCTTTTACACTTTCATTTACAATGGGTTTTTCATTTATTATTGATTCTTCTTTTATTAAATTCGTCATACCTAATTTATTTTGTTTGAGTAAAAGTTTACAAAATTTAGTTGTGTGCCCTATTTTACCACAATGATAGCAAGTTAAGGGTTTTAATTTTTTAGATGAATTGTTCTTCAATTTTTTATTGCATTTACAAACTTTAGCAGTATGTCCTTGTTTACCACAAGTATAACAAGTTAAATTTTTATACGATTTTTTAATTGATTTTTTCTTATATTTTTTATGCGATGTAGAGGTTTGTGTGTGATTATTTTTACAAATTAATTGTGATTCTAGACATGTTACTGGATTTACACCTTTATCAGATTGATTTTCTTTAATTAAGTTATACCAATCAAAGAATTTTATTTCATTTTGCCTATTTAGTTTATAGTCTAAATATGCAGATTTTAATTCTTCAAAAGTATAAGTTTTTAGAATCTGCTTCATTTTAATTAAGTTTTTTATTTTAGATACTTCTTCAAGTAATTCGTTTTCAATTTCTTCTTTACTAAGTAAATTTAATGTTCGGGGTATTTTATGTCTAGTTTCTATTTCATAATAAAACTTAGAATTTTTATAGAATTGTGCTTCGACTGTAGAAACATTTACTGTAGAAATCTTAAAATCATTTTTATCAGAAACAATTACTGTAGAAATCATTTTTTCATCAATAACTTTAGAAATATCCTTAGAAATTAATTCATTTCCATTAATAATCCTTTGAAATTTAGAAGATTCAAAAACATCCCATTTAATACTATTAGCAGATCTACACAATAAAGGATCCATGTTCTAATACCAACAAGTTAGGGATCATCGCCTGGTTATACCCTTCACTGCCCAACAATCAACTCAAAACGGGACTTACAACGGGTTCAGTAGGCATACCCAAACCTTTCCACGGTATTTCAGTCGGCTTCCTCTATCATAATAGATTTACTATCAGTGTTAAATGTTCAGGCTCTGATACCAACAAAAGCTTTTAGGACCGTTGCAAGATCTGAATCTTTTGAAACAAGGATAAATGAATATAAAAGATGATGATCAGTTTTAAACAATAATTAATTTTACTTCAGAATCAACATACAAATTTACAATTTTCTGATGTGGAAGATCACACTAAGGTGCAACCACAGAGCATACTTATACAACATACAATTTTTACGCAAGAACAATTTTAAAGGTTTAGGGTTCCTGCAACCTTAACCTGGGATCCCCAGAATTAAGTCAGAATGTGGAGGGAGAAGAGAAGAAAGCCTTTAACAGGGCTTTAAGAAGTAGCAATTTATATTGAAAATATAAAACTTTATTTAATTACAAAAATTAAATTTGATTTACAAAATTGAAAGACATATACAAAATTTAAAAGATTAGACTTACAAAGTTTAAAGAATCTCTAACCTTGAATCCTTACAGTGGACGTTGGAAAGAGAGGAGAGAGATTTACTAACTAAGCTTTTAAGCTTAGGATTGCCTATAATTGGACAATGCCTTCACAAAGAGGAGAGGCTCTCTTTATATATAAAATTTAGGAATCTTACTGTGTGCTTTTTACTGTTGATGAACAGTGACTTGTCTGCCACCGAATCTTGACTTTTACTGTGGATGAACAGTGGGTTGTCTGCCACAGAATCTTTACTTTTACTGTTGATAATAGTAACCTGGCTTCTACTGTTGGAATAGTAGCTTGGCCTTTCCTGTGCTGAATAGTGGTTGACCTTTACTGTGTATAAATAGTCTTTGGTCTGCCATATGATCAGTTTGATGATGCGTTGTCGTTTTTACAAAAATAATGAGTTGAAGGAATTAGGTTCCTTCTGCCTTTTACAAGAAGATGAGGACAATGAGCTGTCCTTCTTTTTACTTTTCTTTTTATTATCACTTTTCTTTTCTTTTCATTTTTCTTTTATCTTTTGACTGTAATAATGGAATATCATCATGAATTGCACTATCACCATGTGAAGGTGATGATGATAATATAATTTTATCTTTTTATGCCAAATATTATTGAGACCATTTGGGCCTATTTTATTGGGCTTGACTAATATACCTATAATATACCCAGGGCGAAAAGAATGGCCAGCCCTATTCTTCGAGGATGGGTTTTATAATGACCTTTACAATGGGCCAAGGAAGGATACTGGTGGATCATCCTTTAACCCTAAGGATACAAATGGGTTGAAAACCATTACAGTATTTTACTAGTTAAATTGAATTGGATTTTTGGCAAATCCACAGCCATTAACGGATTTGATAGCTCTTTACTGTCTACCGTTTGAGACAGAGTAGCCGTATCATAAGCGGATACGATCGCGTTTAAGTTTAGAAGTCATACCTGCGTATCTTCTGCTGAAGAAGATACTATATCATATAATATCTTTAGAAGGATTTTAGTGGATTGAGGATAAGTATCAATCCATTGTTTAATATCGCTAGAGGGGGATATTTTAGTGGTAAGGGATTTAGTAATAACCTCAATTTGCTCTGAAAGAGCTTTAATGGGTGAGTGTTTACTCCCAGTAGCTTTCCTTCTCTCCATTTTTCTTATAAGGCTGCAAGGAAGATTTAAAGTAGGCAAGAGCAAAATATAGGAAAGTAGTTATAGATAGAGATATATAGTAAATTCAAAAATATGAATTTAAATTATGAAAATGATTTTAAGTATGATACGTGGCGTTGTTATACCAAGAGGACGACTAATTAAATAGTCCTTTGGACCAGTAGCCCGCACTTCTGGGTTTCCAGCGTATATATCAATACTGTTTACAAAAACAGTTACTGTTTAGATCGTACTTTAAAAATAAGTACTGTTTATCGTTTTTAGTATGAACAAACAAGTACTGTTTAAATCAAACAAGTATATACTACGGAATTTTACTAGAAATACAAAGATACTGTATAATACAAAAATATTTTAGTCGGATGAACTGGTTGTTGAATCTAATTCATCAATTTGATTTTTACTTTTTCTAAATTCAGATTCTGAATTATCTGAATCAATATATAGTTTATAGATTTTATTCAAAACTTCTTTTTCTAATTTTAATGCATTTAATTTTTTATTGAATTTACAAAAGTTGGACATATGTCCCTTCTTACCACATGTATAACATGTCAAATCGTTATAAGAAGTTTTATGATATTTTCTTTTATTAGAAGCATCGTCATGATAATGTCTTTTATAATTTTTATTAGGTTTATGAGTTTTAGAACACTGACCATCACATCTTGGAGGAGATGTTATGTCATAATCAAATTGTTTACAATAAGATCCTAATTCTCTTTTAGTTTGTTGCATTTCATATTTTAAATTTCTTTGAAGTTTCAAATCATGACAGATTTGTAGACCTTCTTTATAAATTATACTAATTAATTGACCATATGTTAATTTATCGTAAGGTATAGGATTACCATGTTGCTTTTTAATAAAATTTCTAACTTTTTCCCCCAAAAAATAAGGTAATCCAGCCAAGAATTTTTCATTCCAAAAGGATTGGCTTGAATCTTCCCTTAACATTAATCTGGTGAGAAAAGTGGTTTTATAGTCTTGAAAATCACCTAATGTGCGACATTTTAAATTACTTAATAATTCTGCATTTTTATCTTTAATATGAGATGGGTCTCCTATAAAATGAAGTGAAATAGTGAGAATTAAAGATGACACTGCATCCTGTATGACATCACCATGTTCATCATATATGGGGTGATCATCTTCATCAATTTTAATTGAATTTAAAATGTCTTCATGTTGTTTTTCAGTGAGATGATAATCCCACCAACCTTTTAATTGTCCTGTAAAGCCAGCAATTAGAGTTTCTGCGATGGCTTTATCAGAAATAATTGACTGTGTTTTATAAGCATTTGCAGCCATTGTCATTTGTTGCAAAATACTTAATATGTTATATTCACTTAAACCATCTATGTTCCATTCATAAATAGTTGAAGCATTATATTTAAATTGATTTATGGTATTAGGTTTATCAATTATACCTAAATCTGGAGCTCTATTTACTATTTCCCTATGATGATTTATTGGATTTAATTCAAATTGTTTTACATCTTCTGATTCTAGTTCACTAAGTTCAGAATTAGAAGTTTCTTCTAAATTATTTATATTTCGTGATGCTTGAGGTGTGTCAAGAGCTACTGGTTGAGTAGTTGCTGAATGCACTTCAAGTTTACTTAATTGATCTTTTAATATGTGGACAAATTCTTGTTTATGAGACTGTGAAATGTGATATGGTTTAAAAACATGAGATTGAATTTTTTCTTTACCTTTTACACTTTCATTTACAATGGGTTTTTCATTTATTATTAAATTCGTCATACCTAATTTATTTTGTTTGAGTAAAAGTTTACAAAATTTAGTTGTGTGCCCTATTTTACCACAATGATAGCAAGTTAAGGGTTTTAATTTTTTAGATGAATTGTTCTTCAATTCTTTATTGCATTTACAAACTTTAGCAGTATGTCCTTGTTTACCACAAGTATAGCAAGTTAAATTTTTATACGATTTTTTAATTGATTTTTTCTTATATTTTCTATGCGATGTAGAGGTTTGTGTGTGATCATTTTTACAAATTAATTGTGATTCTAGACATGTTACTGGATTTACACCTTTATCCGATTGATTTTCTTTAATTAAGTTATACCAATCAAAGAATTTTATTTCATTTTGCCTATTTAGTTTATAGTCTAAATATTCAGATTTTAATTCTTCAAAAGTATAAGTTTTTAGAATCTGCTTCATTTTAATTAAGTTTTTAATTTTAGATACTTCTTCAAGTAATTCGTTTTCAATTTCTTCTTTACTAAGTAAATTTAATGTTCGGGGTATTTTATGTCTAGTTTCTATTTCATAATAAAACTTAGAATTTTTATAGAATTGTTCTTCGACTGTAGAAACATTTACTGTAGAAATCTTAAAATCATTTTTATCAGAAACAATTACTGTAGAAATCATTTTTTCATCAATAGCTTTAGAAATATCCTTAGAAATTAATTCATTTCCATTAATAATCCTTTGAAATTTTGAAGATTCAAAAACATCCCATTTAATACTATTAGCAGATCTACACAATAAAGGATCCATGTTCTAATACCAACAAGTTAGGGATCATCGCCTGGTTATACCCTTCACTGCCCAACAATCAACTCAAAACGGGACTTACAACGGGTTCAGTAGGCATACCCAAACCTTTCCACGGTATTTCAGTCGGCTTCCTCTATCATAATAGATTTACTATCAGTGTTAAATGTTCAGGCTCTGATACCAACAAAAGCTTCTAGGACCGTTGCAAGATCTGAATCTTTTGAAACGAGGATAAATGAATATAAAAGATGATGATCAGTTTTAAACAATAATGAATTTTACTTCAGAATCAACATACAAATTTACAATTTTCTGATGTGGAAGATCACACTAAGGTGCAACCACAGAGCATACTTATACAACATACAATTTTACGCAAGAACAATTTTAAAGGTTTAGGGTTCCTGCAACTTTAACCTGGGATCCCCAGAATTAAGTCAGAATGTGGAGGGAGAAGAGAAGAAAGCCTTTAACAGGGCTTTAAGAAGTAGCAATTTATATTGAAAATATAAAACTTTATTTAATTACAAAAATTAAATTTGATTTACAAAATTGAAAGACATATACAAAATTTAAAAGATTAGACTTACAAAGTTTAAAGAATCTCTAACCTTGAATCCTTACAGTGGACGTTGGAAAGAGAGGAGAGAGATTTACTAACTAAGCTTTTAGGCTTAGGATTGCCTATAATTGGACAATGCCTTCACAAAGAGGAGAGGCTCTCTTTATATATAAAATTTAGGAATCTTACTGTGTGCTTTTTACTGTTGATGAACAGTGACTTGTCTGCCACAGAATCTTTACTTTTTACTGTGGACGAATAGTGACTTGTCTGCCACCGAATCTTGACTTTTACTGTGGATGAACAGTGGGTTGTCTGCCACAGAATCTTTACTTTTACTGTTGATAATAGTAACCTGGCTTCTACTGTTGGAATAGTAGCTTGGCCTTTCCTATGCTGAATAGTGGTTGACCTTTACTGTGTATAAATAGTCTTTGGTCTGCCATATGATCAGTTTGATGATGCGTTGTCGTTTTTACAAAAATAATGAGTTGAAGGAATTAGGTTCCTTCTGCCTTTTACAAGAAGATGAGGACAATGAGCTGTCCTTCTTTTTACTTTTCTTTTTATTATCACTTTTCTTTTCTTTTCATTTTTCTTTTATCTTTTGACTGTAATAATGGAATATCATCATGAATTGCACTATCACCATGTGAAGGTGATGATGATAATATAATTTTATCTTTTTATGCCAAATATTATTGAGACCATTTGGGCCTATTTTATTGGGCTTGACTAATATACCTATAATATACCCAGGGCGAAAAGAATGGCCAGCCCTATTCTTCGAGGATGGGTTTTATAATGACCTTTACAATGGGCCAAGGAATGATACTGGTGGATCATCCTTTAACCATAAGGATACAAATGGGTTGAAAACCATTACAGTATTTTACTAGTTAAATTGAATTGGATTTTTGGCAAATCCACAGCCATTAACGGATTTGATAGCTCTTTACTGTCTACCGTTTGAGACAGAGTAGCCGTATCATAAGCGGATACGATCGCGTTTGAGTTTAGAAGTCATACCTGCGTATCTTCCGCTGAAGAAGATACTATATCATATAATATCTTTAGAAGGATTTTAGTGGATTGAGGATAAGTATCAATCCATTGTTTAATATCGCTAGAGAGGGATATTTTAGTGGTAAGGGATTTAGTAATAACCTCAATTTGCTCTGAAAGAGCTTTAATGGGTGAGTGTTTACTCCCAGTAGCTTTCCTTCTCTCCATTGTTCTTATAAGGCTGCAAGGAAGATTTAAAGTAGGCAAGAGCAAAATATAGGAAAGTAGTTATAGATAGAGATATATAGTAAATTAAAAAATATGAATTTAAATTATGAAAATGATTTTAAGTATGATACGTGGCGTTGTTATACCAAGAGGACGACTAATTAAATAGTCCTTTGGACCAGTAGCCCGCACTTCTGGGTTTCCAGCCTATATATCAATACTGTTTACAAAAACAGTTACTGTTTAGATCGTACTTTAAAAATAAGTACTGTTTATCAAACAAGTATATACTACGGAATTTTACTAGAAATACAAAGATACTGTATAATACAAAAATATTTTATTCGGATGAACTGGTTGTTGAATCTAATTCATCAATTTGATTTTTACTTTTTCTAAATTCAGATTCTGAATTATCTGAATCAATATACAGTTTATAGATTTTATTCAAAACTTCTTTTTCCAAATTTAATGCATTTAATTTTTGATTGAATTTACAAAAGTTAGACGTATGTCCCTTCTTACCACATGTATAACATGTCAAATCGTTATAAGAAGTTTTATGATATTTTCTTTTATTAGAATCAAATTTGTCATTTTGTTAAGATTTATCTTTATAATGTCGTTTAGAATTTTTATTAGGTTTATGTGATCTAGAACACTGGCCATCACATCTTGGAGGAGATGTTATGTCATAATCAAATTGTTTACAATAAGATCCTAATTCTCTTTCAGTTTTACGCATTTCATATTTTAAATTTCTTTGAAGTTTCAAATCATGACAGATTTGTAGACCTTCTTTATAAATTATACTAATTAATTGACCATATGTTAATTTCCTATAAGGTATAGGATTACCATGTTGCTGTTTAATAAAATTCCTAACTTTTTCTCCCAAAAAATAAGGTAATCCCGCCAAGAATTTTTCTTTCCAAAAATCTTGACTTGAATCTTCCCTTAACATTAATCGGGTGAGAAAGATGGTTTTATATTCTTGAAAATCACCTAATGTTCTACATTTAAGATTACTTAGTAATTCCGCATTTTTATCTTTTATGTGAGATGGATCTCCTATAAAATGTAATGAAATAGTAAGAATTAAAGATGACACTGCATCTTGTATTACATCACCATTTTCATCATATATAGGTTGCTCATCTTCATCAATTTTAATTGAATTTAGAATGTCTTCATGTTGTTTTTCAGTGAGATGATAATCCCACCATCCTTTAAGTTGGCCGGTAAAGCCAGCAATTAAGATTCTGCTATAGTTTTATCAGATATAATTGACTGAGTTTTATAAGCATTTGCAGCCATTGTCATTTGTTGCAAAAGACTTAATATATTATATTCACTTAAACCATCTATGTTCCATTCATAGATTGTTGAAGCATTATATTTAAATTGACTGATAGTGTTCGGTTTATTAATTATACCTAAATCAGGTGCTCTATTTATTATTTCCCTATGATGATTTATTGGATTTATGTCAAATTGTTTTATATCTTCTGAGTTTTCGTCTTGTGATCCAGACTCAAAATCAGAATGTTCTTCTATAATGTTTATAGTTGGAGAAGCCTGAGGGGTGTCAGGAGCTACTAGTTGGGTAGTTGTTGAATGTATGTCAAGCTTATTTAATTGATTTTTTAATTGGTTTACAAATTCAAATTTACTAGACTGAGAAAGTTGATGACTTTTTATTGTTTCTTTACCTTTAACACTTTTATTTACAATTGGTTTTTCATTAATTAAATCTGTAGTACTTAATTTATTTTGTTTAATTAAAATTTTACAAAATTTAGATGTGTGTCCTATTTTACCACAATGATAACAAGTTATGATTTTTGATTTTTTATACGAAATTTTCTTCGATTTTTTATTGCATTTACAAACTTTAGCTGTATGACCGTGTTTTCCACAAGTATAACAATTTAAATCTTTATACGATTTTTTAATTGATTTTTCCTTATGTTTTTTAGGAGATGTAGATGTTTGTGTGTGATCATTTTTACAAATTAATTGTGATTCTAGACATGTTACTGGATTTACACCTTTATCAGATTGATTTTCTTTAATTAAGTTATACCAATCAAAGAATTGTATTTCATTTTGCCTATTTAGTTTATAGTCTAAATATTCAGATTTTAATTCTTCAAAAGGATAAGTTTTGAGAATCTGCTTCATTTTAATTAAGTTTTTTATTTTAGATATTTCATTTAATAAATCTTTTTCAATATCTTTTTTAGTTAAAATATTGAGGTTTTTAGCAACTGTAGAAACATTTACTGTAGAGATCTTAAAACCATTTTTATCAGGAACAATTACTGTAGAAATCATCTTTTCATCAATAGCTTTATAATCATCCTTAGAAATTAATTCATTTCTATTAATAATCCTTTGAATTTTTGAAGATTCAAAATCATTCCATTTAAGACTATTAGCAGATCTACATAATAAAGGATCCATGTTCTAATACCAACAAGTTAGGGATCATCGCCTGGTTATACCATTCACTGCCCAACAATCAACTCAAAAAGGGACTTACAACGGGTTCAGTAGGCATACCCAAACTTTTCCACGGTATTTCAGTCGGCTTCCTCTATCATAATAGATTTACTAACAGTGTTAAATGTTCAGGCTCTGATACCAACAAAAGCTTCTAGGACCGTTGCAAGATCTGAATCCTTTGGCTCTGATACCAACAAAAGGGAAAAGGACCGTTTAATTTATTACTCAGACTCAGAAATTAAGTTGATTTTAATATTTATAAATTAATTTATCGTTTAATTTATTACTCAGACTCAGAAATTAAGTTGATTTTAATATTTATAAATTAATTTATAAATTAATAAACATATCATACATATTAAAACCTATATAAGCATGAACTAAACAACGATCATTATCAATATACATATTAATCAAAATATCATTAATATATATGTCAAATAATATACTATTATCAATAGGATTTATAATCATATAAATCATTACTATTATCTTGGTACGTAGCGTTGTAGCACAAGGTTTCCCTTGTTTATCAAGTGCAAAGATAAACACCAGGAGGTTATGTGTTTCCAGCTGATATACCAAAGATTTTTATTATATATAGTATTTATTTATAAACATACAAGAATGATATTTCTGATGTGGAAGATCACACTAAGGTGCAACCACAGAGCATACTTATATACAACATACAAATCACAAATCAATTTAATATTTATCAATCAACTCAACCAATTTTAATTAATTTTATTTTATGCTTCTAGGATCTGTATATATAATTATGTGAATATGAATATAAGTAGGAACATTTTTTCAATCACGTATAGTATTGTTATTATATCCTTAGGTTTTCATTATAAAAACTAATATTTTTTACTATATATAAAAATTAATATAAATTTACATTATATAATAAATGAATAGGAATATATATATAATATTATTATTAAATATTATAAAGTATATATTGGATCCTAATATATTCATATTTAGAAATATTCAATTTAAATTTAAATTTTATTATATATTTATTATATATTGAATTCATAATATAATTTTTATTTAGTAATTTCCATTATATTAGAAATTCATAATATTAGTGAATAAAAATTGTATTAGAAATTCAAATATATATTTTAATAATTATTCACTAAGATATTTTTATTATATTAATTAAAGAGTTTCTATTTGTATTTAAACTAGGAATTTTAATTTATAATAATAGTGATATATATAAAAGTCTGAATAGGAAAGAAAAATATCGGGATTAACCAAGATACTCTTATTAAATTTAAAGATGAAAAAATATTTTTAAAGATTTTAATTTTTTATTTAAAAAATTAAAGAATAAATAATAAAAAAAATAAAAACTTGGTGAAAATAATTAAAGAATGTATTCTACCTATATAAGAAATAAACCCTAGAGAAAAAAGATAAGAGAAAAATTAAAAACCCTCATTGCTACTTCTACAATGAGTCTATTTCTTTAAAATAATATAAATAGTTTGTTTAATGAATTTAGACTAATTTTTTAAGACTCTTTTGAGTCTAAAGAAAAATATTTCTTCTAATGCAACGATGGAGTGCATAAGCTCTCAAGTTAAGGTATATATTATAATCTTAGACGATAATGTTAACTGCAAGTAAGCATATAATTTTTATTAATTATTATAACTGAATTCCTTTATCTCCCTTTCTAGACTATTATATATATTGATTTACTACAATTTATTAATAATATTCAATTAATAAAAACTGTTTACTTTATCATTCTCCTTTATTTTTAGAGATATTAATTAATTATTTTACTCTTAATCTCTTAACTAAGTTTTTATGTTTTTTTAGAAGAAATTAATTTTTTTATCTAATAATTCTTATTTAAAAATTCATTATATAAACGTTATATTTTAATGCATTTATTTTATATGTTCTAAAATAGTAAATGTAATGAGTAAATACAATAAATATTAACGAGTATAAATAATATGACGCACGTTAAAAGATACTAGTTAAATTAAAGTTGACTTAACAAAAATTATAAAAGTTTTAACGGAAGGATGTTATTGTATAACAAGCATATAATGCAAATTTTTATATTTTTTTATCAAATAAATTACTGATGGATGTATGTTTAGAAAAAATATTTATTATTTATGTTTCATCATTTTTTTTTAGTTATCTCCATCTTGTATGGAGTTTGTAATCTCTCCATTTTATGTGGAGTATTTAGTTGATTTTGCATTCGGTTTGTTTTTATTTGGAAAGGCGTGCAATTTGTGAAAACTTATTAAATAGATGATAATAAATTGGATAGAATTAATTAAAATCAAAATCGCTAGTAGTTTTTAATCCTTGATTTCTTTCATCAAATTGTCTTGCTTGATTTCTTTTTATTTTCTTTTACTTATTTAAATTTAATTTCTTAAAAATAATTCTCCTTATTGCCGCCTAAATGATAGTAAGTTAACACAATTTTGGTACTTGGTACACAATCCTTGTGGACGATACTCTACTCATTCTTTATTACTTATCGCGATTTCGTGCACTTGTGAAAAAAGCTTGTCAAGTTTTTTGTGCCGTTGCCGGGAATTGACGTTACCAATATCAATATTAATTAACCTATTATTAATTTAAACATATTTTTAATTTAGTTTTTTATTTATTAATTGAAATATTTATTTATATTATTTGTAGTTTCTCTTTGTTTTTATTGATTTTTATTATTTTGCAAAATATTTTAAGATGTTTCACCGACAAGTAGTCGCAAGTTTTATTCAATAATATTCAGAGCCATTTTATGCCGCTTGGGCAAAATTTAACGAATTTTTGGAGAGATTTTCTTATCATAATTTTACAAATAAATATCTCACTTACATATTCTACTTTGGATTAGATGAAGAAAATTACATATTCTACTCTGGATTAGATGAAGAAACAAGAAGTTGGGTAGGTAATGAATTTTTGGCAACCAGTATTCACTTTCCGGAAAGTAGCTATGGAGATATACTTTAAATGTTAAATGATATGACAGATTTTGATAATCGTTGGCATTGAGATCCTTCACTGCAGGGTTGGAATCATGAATACCCTCCAAATTTGAGTATGAAGAAGTGATATGTGCATAATTTGTTCCTTTTATTCTCAATATTTTTGGTATTTCTAAATAATTTTTAAGTTTAACTTAGTTGGTTAGACAATTTTTATCAATTAGACATGATCTTAGTTACTTTTGGAATAATATCATTAAATTAAGAAATTTTCAGCATTTTTTTTCTTGACCTTTGTTCGATTTTTCAGGAATATTTGAAGTTGTAGGCCTCCAAACTAGAATTCGTCTAATTCATTGGAAATATGAAACAAAATGCTACAAATGTCTAAGAAGAATCTAAATGCAGTTCAGCCTTAATATTGATCAAAAGTAGCTCTGAATCCAGGAGAAATGTTTAGAATGAGCATGCACAGTAGGTTTCAGTGTTTAATTCATATCTAGAGTTTTACATGTCCAAATAAACTCACCCCAAGCCCATTTGAACCTTAATAGCCAGCTCTACAATTGTTATGAAGACCACTAATTGAAATGACGTCGTTTTGAGTGTTAAAAACGACAGGCAAGTTGATCATTTTGCTGTAACATATGTTGAAGACCTATTTCGGTGTTTTTACCATATCTTGAGCTGTGATTACCCATTTTGGGCGAATGATAGCTCGTTGGAAAGCTGAAAAGGAGATATTCAAGTTTATTAAAGAATCAGAGAGAAATTCAAAAAGAGAAGGGCTGAAAAAAAGGGAGAGAAATCAAAATAAGAAGACTTTCAATTGATTGCTTTCAAAATCACTAATTAATTGGGGATTTTCTGTTGTCTTTGATGCTATAAAAGGAGTGATTTTGGGAGCACCAAAAATGAAGATTTTTACTTAGTTCATCATCTATTTTGAGTATCTTTCTTTATTCTTTTGTTTTAGTGATTGTAAGCCATGGGCATGAGTGGCTAATTTCTTAGTTCAATTCAAGGGATTCAACATCCATTTGTATATTTGTGAGACATGTTCTTACTTTAAATTGATTCTCTTTGAATATCTATTGTTTCTTGCATTTAAGGTGTTCGTTCTATTGAATGATTTGCTAAAAAGGCCTATTAGTCAGTTATTTGGTATGATTAAGTGCTATTTCATCTTCATAATCCGTAATTGTTGTGTAAGATTGAATGTTAGTAGCAATTAGGTTTTACTGATTATGTTCCAAGTTTTTAGTAATAATCTAAAGAAACAATAGGGTTGAATTAAACAATTTATGCTTTTTAAATTGTTATGCAAGTTTAAGTACTTCCTATTCTTAATGCTTTTATTAGATTGAAAAGGATTACTTAATTCCAGTTCATTTAATAATTAGAGTTAATGAGGTTGCTGGGCTCAAATTAACGATAATAGGGAAGTCAGAGAATTTATCATGCTTGTTGGTAATTTTTAGTTAAGCATTCAAAGAATAATTAATTCATAATTTGTTTGTGATCATTTATGCATTGTATTACAAATCACCTTGAATTGAATGTTTGTTAGATTGAATTCCAATTAAAGTTTATTAGTTACTTTTCTTTTGATTACCTTGATTGAATTTCCACAAACCATCCCCCTTTTTCTCTTACAAAATAACACAAAATTTAAGATTTCAATCTCTAGGGTTCGATCTGAATTCATCACTTTTGCAGTTAAATTCAGTAATTAATTTTTGTTGGAATCGACAAACATCAAAATTTTAGCGCCGTTGCCAGGGATTGAAAGTTGATTATATTTTGTGTTTTTATTTTTTTGTTAGGATATTGTTCTTATCTCTGTGTATTGTTGTGGTTTTCAAGGTGTGGTAAAAATTGTAGTATTGTGTTATTTACTGGAAAATTTTTGTCATTTGGTTTATGACAAGAAGTTTTCAATCTGGTGATATTCTCTTTGATCCTGAAGTAGAGAAAACAGCTAAGCGTTTAAGGAAATTAGCTAAACAAGCTAAACAAGCTAATTTGAGTCAAGCTTCATCTGAACGAATGGTTACGAATAGTTCAAGCAATTCTCCGAGGGAATCAGTTTCAGAGTCAGATTTTGAAATTGAAACCATGGCTGCCAGAACTATAAAAGAATTTGCTACACTTGATCTAAACCAACAGCCTTTGTGTATTCAATTTCCTACTTTAGATGTTGCTTTTGAATTAAAGTCTGGACTAATTCATTTGTTGCCTAAGTTCCATGGCCTTTCAGGTGAGGATCCACATAAGCATTTGAAGGAGTTCCATATGGTGTGTTCCAGCATGAAACCTTAAGGAGTTCTAGAGGAGCAAATTAAGCTTCGAGCTTTTCGTTTCTCATTAGAAGACATAGCTAAGGATTAGTTATATTACCTTCCTTCCGAATCCATCAACTCATGGAATGGGATGAAGCGAATGTTTTTAGAGAAGTATTTTCTTGCTTCTCGGGCTGCCAACATAAGAAAAGAAATTTGTGGCATTCGGCAGTATAATGAAGAGAGTTTGTATAAGTATTGGGAGCGATTTAAAAAGTTATGTGCAAGCTGTCCTCATTATCAAATTAGTGAGCAGCTTTTGATCCAATATTTTTATGAAGGGCTTCTACCAATGGACCTTAGTATGATAGATGTTGCTAGTGGAGGCGCTTTGGTTGATAAGACACTAGTAGATGTAAGGAGGCTGATTGCTAACATGGCAGCAAACTCCCAGCAATTTGGAATGAGAATGAATCACACACCTAAAATAGTTAATAGGTAAATACATCTAATATTGAGAAGCAAATTTCTCATATAACTTCTTTAGTGAGGCAATTGGCTATAGGAAACATGCAGACTGTTAAAGCATGTGGAATTTGTTCTGCCTTGAGTCATGCTACTGACATGTGTCCTATACTCCAAGAGGATGAATTAATGCAGCATGCCAACACAATATGTAATTTTGGATAGCAACAACACATGTATGATCCTTATTCTAATTCTTATAATCCAGGATGGCGAGACCATCCGAATGTGAGTTATGGGAATCAACCGATACAAAATCAATGCCAGTAGTAGAGGCCATAAGTAAATCGATCGCCCTCCTCTTCCTAAAATCAAGGTATGTCACTTGATGAAATTTTTAAGGCTTTGGCTAACAATACACAACAATTTCAACAAGAGACTAGGAATAGCATTCAGAACATAGAGAAGCAAATTGGTCAGTTAGCTTCATCTGTGAGTAAACTTGAAGCTTATGGTTCTGGTAAGCTACCATCACAAACAGTGATAAATCCCAGAGAAAATGCGAGTGCTATAAGTTTACGAAGTGGGAGAGAAGTTGATAATCAAACTTTACGTGAGTCAACAAAAAAGAAGCAGCAAGGTGCAAAGGATTCTGAAGTTCCTGAAGTTGAGATAAATTCTAAACTTAAAGTGAATGATGCTAATAATTATATTTGTGAATACCTAAATTTTGAGGCTCAAAGAGCCAATTCTTTCGGACTGCAAACAGCCCGGTCGGACCAGAGGTCATTCAAAAAGTTCACCGGAAGTGTGCCAATATGGTACTTGAAATGTCTGAAAAATTACGAAGATCACGAAACTGGTCTCGGAATATTTTTTGGAAGTCCGGGACTCCCGGAAAAGCCTCCGGAAAGAAAAAAAAGGCACGCATGTCCGCCCGCGGGGGTGGGCACGCCCGCCCAGCCCAGGCGGGCATGCCCACCCTCGAGGGCGGGCAGGCGCGCCCGGGGTGCATTTTTTTCTATAAAAAGAGGCCCCGGGGCTCCATTTTAGACACAGTCTGTGTTGACGGACCTCTCTTCTCCCTTTACGCTCTTTGCGATTCTTTTATCGCTTTCTGCATTCTTTATTTTATTTTATTTTATTTTATGCTGCTTTCATTTTTTCTTGCTTTACTAAGTGGCCATTAAAATTCCATTTTAATTAATATTTCCCTTAACGAGGAGCTTAACCTGGAGTTAAGAAGCGGTCGGAGATTAAATCAGGTACATAAATTAGACTACGCTTATTTAATTTTAGCACTTCATGCATGCTTCTTTTCTACTCCCCTTAACTCTATAACTGCATGAATGCATCCATATCATCCACTAGGCAAATAAATTGCCTCAATCAAATAAAGATTAAGCTTAAATGCCCGATTAATTAATAATCGTGGTATTAAAGCGTAAATCTGACATTATTGGCTAAAGAAGCCTAGTTAATCAATAACTATGGTGAAATTGCCTTTATTTCGAACAGTTCTTGGCCTAAGTCCAGTTAATCAATGATTGTGACTAAAAGGTCCTACTTAAACACGTTTTTTTTTTATGGCAATAAATTGCCTATATTTCAATTTAATTAATCACTTTAAGCAGATAAATTGCTTATAAGTGAAAATTAATCTCTTTTATAGCGACAAATCGCTTAAATCAATTTCTTTTGGCTAAAAGCCTTCAATCAACCTTTGGCAACAATTGCCTAAATCAATTCATTTTGGCTAAAAAGCCTTAAATCATTCAATTTTGGCGACAATCGCCTAAACAATCAATCTTTTGGCAATAATAAGCCCAATTAATCTTTGGCAAGCAAATAAGCACAACTTATCTTTTGGCAAGAATAAGCCCAAATCCTTTCTTTTGGCAAAAAGCCTCAAATCAACATTTTGGCACCAAGTGCCTGAAACAATCAATTCTTTGGCAAAATGCCTAAACAAAAATGCACAAAGCATACACACACTCATGCATCAAGCATCCCATCTAAAGCCCTCTAGAAGAGGCCTATCGAACTACGTTGACTTTGATCTTCCATTCAAACGGAAGTACGTAGGCACGTTCGGGATTTAACCCCGAGCGGCAAGTCGCAATCATTCAAACTCGCTTAAACATTCCATTGGTCCAATCATCTTGCAAAGCATTCATTTTTTGGTTAGTTTCATCAGCATGACATAGTCTCGGGATCCACCTCAGGTTCGAAGACCATGCCTTAGACATTGGGTAATTAATCTAGTAACTAGGTTAATTAAAATTGGAGTCACTTAGGGTTTTTTCCTAGTTTACCCTAAAATAATTAAACAAGGTGGCGACTCATACATTCACGTGCATTTCTTCCCTTAGTCACATGCATTCATATGCTTATGATATTTTGGGGAGGGGTTCACAGTTTGGCGACTTCACTGGGGACTTTATGTAATCTTTTTGCATAATAGTGGACTACAATTGTTGAATAAACTAACATGCCCTTCTTTAGGGCATTACTTTACTATGCTTTGTTTTGCAGGGTACCTTGACATAAATCGAGTGTTCTTTCTTTAAGAATACTCGATGAGAGGAATTTTGAACTTAAGTGACAAATTTAATTAAGACATTTAAATTTGTTGATCTATTTGCACGATTGAGAATCTTTTTCTCCATTGCATAAAAAACGAATTTCAAATGAATTTCTTCTCTCCCTGTTCAAACTTCTGAGTCTGGATAGCAAGTAGCGCTGATCGGCAGGTCTCTTTGATTATGTCGACGGACAGCCAAAGCGTCCTCCCTGTTGCCGCAAACCACCCCCAATCCTTTTGGGGATGGCCCATGAGTATGCGTACCGTTGGACCCACGCGAAACTCTTTGTTTCACATGTGGTTAGGTATATCCATGCTCAAGGCTCAAGGGTCCCTTTATAAGCCGATTCTCTATTTTGAGTCATAGCCTATAGAACCTATCCTTTAGGACTGTATGCACCCAATGATGTGAATCATATCATTAAACAGATTACGACGTGTTGTTATGCGCATTCACGACATATCATAAACATGGGGTAAACACAAAGAGGGCATGAAATACCCTTTTACTTTCAGTCATGCACAGTTGGACAAGAGAGTCAATTCACCTCACATCAGCTACCTGATACACCGACCACTGTACCTAATCCAGCTACCCTTACCCTTACAGGTGCCCACAATCCGAGTGCCTACCCAAGTGCCAGACACACCTACAGTGCTATCACCAGCTTCACCAGCTTCACCAGCTACACCAGCTTCGCCTACAACTCCAACAACCTTATCTGCACCAATGGCATCACTTGCTGATATCCAAACCCTCATTGAACAACTAGAGGCTAGAATGGAGGCCAGAATGAATGAGGCACTAGCTGCCCAAAGGACCGCCCTGATAGCTGAACTGGGTAATGGGAATGGTAATGGAAATGGGGTTTCCGCTGGGGGAAGTGGACCTGCTGCCTCCAACCAGGGTCCTGCTGCTGAACCTACAAACCCTGCCCTAAACCTGGATGAGATGCCTTCTAAAACTGCCTCTGAGCTGGAAGCTCAGAGAATGAGAGAGAAACTAGAGCTCCTAGAGAGGTCCATCACTGCTCTCAAAACCCACAAGGAAGTGGTGGACATGGACTCCTTGTCCTTGTTCCCTGAAGCCAGGTTGCCAACTAAGTTCAAGATGCCCAACATGGACAAGTTTGATGGAACCACTTGTCTTAAAACACATTTGAAAATGTATGTGGGTGCCTTAAACCCATTCGGATTGAGCAGTGAGCTCCTTGCTCAGTTGTTCCAACAATCTCTTACCGGTGCTGCATTAAGATGTGTTAGCCTTGATCGGTCTAAGATGAAGACCTGGGAGGATATCTGTAATGCATTCAATTCACAGTACCACTACAATATGGAGGTGGATGTTACTCGAAGAGAGTTAGAGACCACCAAGCAGAAGAATAATGAGCCTTTCTCCTCGTTCCTTACGAGGTGGAGGGCCAAGGCTGCCCAGATGATTAATCGGCCTTCTGAGCAGGAGCAGGTCGATATAATAATAAAAAACTTGCAGCCTGTCTACCAACAACGATTACAAATCCAGTACCTGCCAACGTTCCAGTCGCTCATTGCCACTGCCACAAAGGTAGAGGATCTGATCCAAATGGGGCAACTGAAAGACGACTCAGGGACCTCTAAGTACAAGAAACCTAGCCAGCCAGGCAAGGTCCACGAAGTGGCAAGCATCACTCCCACCAACCCTTTACGAGTGGGGAATATGAGGAATGGTAATCAATCGAGAAGACCATACACTGACCTTGGAATGCCAATCCTTTTGGTTTTCCGAGAGGCTGTCAAGGCCAACTATATCAAGCCTTTAGAAGCAAGACCACCTCCCAATCCACTACCGAGAAACTATAAGGTGGATGAATACTGCGAGTATCATCAGGGATATGGGCACAAGACTGAAGCATGTTGGATGCTCAAGAACCGCATACAAGACCTGGTAGACAATGGGTCAATCATCCCAAGAAGTAAACCAAACATTAGCACTAATCCCTTACCAAATCACGGGGTAAATGCTATTGATTCTGACCAGAAATTAATCGATCCTTTCGAGTTATTTTTGGAAATGAATAACATCTGTGTCTTGGATTTGAATGACCTAAGTGAAGAGGTCGATGCCATTACTAGAAGCGGGAGACAATATGAACCTTTAGTTTTGGACAAAATCCAAAATAAACCCTACCAGAGGGCAGAGGAGCCAAAGGAGGACCTGGTGCTGTCACAATTAAAAAAGACACAAGCTAGGGTGTCAATCTGGGAACTTTTGGCATCATCCTTTCCTCATCGCCAAGCTCTTTGCAAGGCTTTGAGTCAACTCCAGACGCCTGTGGAAGTTAGCCCTGAAGTGCTAGTATCCACCCTCACCCAATCATCTAAAACACGAAGCATCGGTTTCTCTGATGACGATTTGCCCAAGGAGGGAGGCAGTCATAACAATGCTCTTTATGTCACTGTTCAGACTCGAGACAAAACCGTGCCCATGGTTCTCATTGATAATGGGTCGGCGCTGAACGTCTGCCCACTGAGAGTAGCCAGCTGTCTAGGGTTGGAGGAAACTGACTTCACTCCCTCGGACCAGATAGTGAAGGCCTATGACAGCACCCAGAGGGAAGTATTGGGGGTTGCCACGCTGAAGCTAACAGTTGGGCCGGCTGTGATGGAAGTCCCCTTCCAGGTAATTGATGTGCCGACCAGCTTCAACCTACTTCTGGGCCGGCCATGGATACACCACACTAAGGCAATACCCTCGTCCTTGCACCAAAAGGTCAAGTTTCCATATGAGGACAAAGTTATCACCATTCAGGGGGATGACTACAGCCAGCTCAAAAAGCCAAAGGGCCAGCCTCTCTTTGAGGTCAACCCTGAGACCGCCAACCTACCCCTCTCGGGATTTCAATATGATACTGTGCAGTTCATAGAAGGAAAGACTGCAAACTCTCGAATTCTCTTTGATTTCGGGACGGTGCAAATAAACTGCATAGTGCCCTTAATGCTTAAGATGTCCTATCTGCCAGGAATGGTTATGGCCAGATCCGGGAAAACATACCACAAACTGCAAGCCTGGGAGTGTCCAGTGAATGAGGGAACCTTCGGACTGGGTTATGAGCCCACTGACGAAGAGCGTGCTGAGAAAACCCGAAGAGGAAGGAAGAAAAGTATACATATGCGGCCTTACCTATTGACTCTGAATAGCTACTTCTGCAAACCTGGAGAAGCAGTTTCTTACTGTGGCTTCCGGGAGCCCTTTTGCTGCCCAACTGTTAAGAAGATGCTGCCTGGAATAGAAATATTCTCGGATGTTTGGGGCAACAAGCCCGAGGTAGTAACCGAGCTGGAGACAGAAGACTTCATGCAGCCTAATCTCTTTGATGAGGTTGCAGTTATCACCGGAAGTGATGGGAATCAAGACTTGTGCAGCCTAATCAAGCCGAGCAAAGGACCTCTTGACAACTGGTACACCGAGGAGGAGCGCACTGCTGACAAACCCCCTCCCGAGTCAAGCCTAGTACCAGAGTCTGTAATAAAGTCCTGTACTGAGTCCGAGTCTGACCCCGAGTCTGAAACCGAGTCGGAGTCTAGTTCCGAGTCATCTGTGTCGGATCTAGAAGATCCAAATTTCAAATTTGATGTATTCTTTGAAGACGATTCCGTCATAATTAATAAAGGCTTGCAAATTCTTGATTACCCTGCGTGTCTATCTTTCCAAGCATTTCCAAGCAAAAACAATGAAATAAATGAAATAAAAAATGAAAAGGAAAAGATAGTAATTGGCAAGGAAGAAAATGAATATACATACATTGCATCAGATTGCATGAACAGGGAACAGGTCAGTGAATGTTTGAAGAAATTTGCTGATTGCTTCATGTGGAAAGCAAGTGACATCACTGGAATTGACCCAGCAATAGTGGTGCACAAGATTCCAGTGTATCCAGAGGCTAAGCCAGTGAAACAAAAGCTAAGAAGGCTAAAAACGGAATGGTCCTTGAAAATCAAGGAGGAAGTTGCCAAGCAGCTGGAGAACAAGTTCATAGAACCTATTGCCTACCCGACATGGTTAGCGAACATCGTACCGGTTCCTAAGAAGGATGGAAAGGTGCGAATGTGTGTGGATTACAGGGATTTGAATAAAGCTTGCCCGAAGGATGATTTTCCCCTGCCACATATTGACTTACTGGTGGATCGAATGGCTGGACACGAGATGGTCTCTTTGACCGATCTTGCTGTCGGGTACAATCAAATAATGATGCATTTGCCAGACAAAGAGAAGACGGCATTCATCACAGAATGGGGAACCTACTGCTATAGGGTCATGCCCTTCGGGCTCAAAAATGCCGGGGCAACCTATCAAAGAATGGCAACGACCATCTTTCACGACATGATTCACAAGGAGGTGGAAGTGTATGTGGATGATATGGTGGTTAAGTCAAAAACAACCGAAGAACATACAACAGCACTTGAGAAGTTCTTCCTTAGACTTCGAAAGTATAATTTGAAGCTCAACCCGGCAAAATGTCTGTTTGGAGCCACGTCCGGAGTATTTCTGGGGCATATGGTTAGTCGGAAGGGCATAGAGATTGACCCTTCAAAGGCCAAAGCTATTCTGGAAATGCCAGCACCAAAGACCGAAAAAGAAGTCCGAGGTTTCTTGGGAAGGCTACAGTACATCAGCCGTTTCATCAATCAGTTGGCCGATACCTGTGGCCCAATTTTCAAGCTACTTAGGAAAGGAGTGGCAGTCAAATGGGATGAGGATTGTCAGGCAGCTTTCGACCAAGTCAAGCAATACCTGTTATCCCCGCCAGTCTTACAACCACCAAGGCTAGGAAAGCCTTTGCTACTGTACCTGTCAGTAACAGAAGAAGCAATGGGGGCCATATTAGCTCAACAAGCAGAGGATACAAGGATAGAAAATGCCGTGTATTACCTTAGCAAGAGGATGCTGGAATATGAGTTGAAATACAACAAGATAGAGAAGTTGTGTCTGGCTCTAGTCTGGGCCTGTACCAAGCTGCAACACTACCTCTCGTCTTACACTACACACGTAATCTCTGAATCTAACCCCTTGAAATTCCTTATGGAAAGGCCGGTTCTTGACTGTAAGATGGCAAAGTGGGTGTCAGTGCTTGCGTCTTATGATTTAAAGTTTGTACAACGTAAGGCAGTAAAAGGCGGGGCCTTGGCTGACCAATTAGCAGAATTACCGGTCGAAGACCAAATGTCGGAGGTAGAGTTCCCCGACGAAGACCTGTTAAACTTGGAAAGTCAGGTCTGGGAGATGTACTTCGATGGAGCTTCGAACTACCATGGAAATGGGATTGGAGTTGTATTCAAAACTCCTTGTGGAGAATACATCCCAATTGCAGTTAAACTAGACTTCGACTGTACCAATAATGAGGCCGAATACGAAGCCTGCATCAAGGGGTTAGAAGCAGCCTTGGAAAAAGAGATAAAAGTCCGCAGGGTTTTTGGAGATTCCAACCTGATAGTCTCCCAGGCTCTAAGGAAGTGGAAAATCAAGGAAGAGCGTTTGGTTCCTTACCTACAACGCTTAGACGAATTGGCTCAACAGTTTGAGGAATTATCTTTCTACTACCTGCCGCGAGCCAAAAATCAATTCGCTGATGCCCTAGCCACCTTGGCCTCCATGGTTAATGTGGGGAAAGGCCAAGTCATTCGGCCCCTGACAGTTAGGCTTCAGAAGCAGCCAGCACACGTCATGCATTTGGTGGATGACAAGCCTTGGTTTTGGGATATACAGAATTACCTTCGAAACGAAGCCTACCCGGAGGGATCCACCAAAACTGATCAACGGACATTGAGACAGTTAGCGTCGGGATACTTCCTTACCGGGGGAGTTCTGTATAAAAGAAGTTGGAATGGCATGCACCTAAGGTGCGTTGATGAAGAAGAAGCCCAAACCATTATGGATTCCGTGCATAATGGGGAATCTGGGTCACACATGCACGGGATAGCCTTGGCTCGGAAAATCATGAACCTAGGTTATTACTGGTCAACTATGAATGCGGATTGTGTGAGGCACGCGCGGAAGTGCCATGAGTGCCAAATTTTCGCTAAGCTGCAAAAACGGCCTCCAGTCAATTTAAATCCAATTGCTTCACCGTGGCCTTTTGCAACTTGGGGTATAGATGTAATTGGAAAGATCCACCCGAAAGCCTCTAATGGCCACCAGTTTATCCTGGTCGCTGTAGATTATTTCACTAAATGGATTGAGGCAGCTTCCTTTTCGATGTTAAACGCCAAGAAGGCAGCACAGTTTGTACGTACCAGCATCCTTTGTCGGTATGGAACACCATTCGAGATCATTACTGATAACGGGTCTCATTTTCAAGGGGAATTCGCTGACCTCTTAAAGCATAAGAAGATTCAGCACCATAAGTCCTCACCCTATCGCCCACAAACAAATGGGGCCGTCGAAGCCGCGAACAAGGCTATAAAAGTCATTTTGCAAAAGACGATTCAGAGGCATAGGGCATGGCATAAACAACTACCAAATGCTTTATGGGGATACAGGACTTCAATCAGAACGCCTACTGGGGCAACCCCGTACGCCCTAGTGTATGGCATGGAAGCAGTATTGCCTATTGAGCTGGAAGTTCAGTCGGCGAGGGTTATCCGGGAAAGCCAGATCAGTGAAGCAAATTGGGCTGAGAATTATCATTTGCAGCTCTTGGGTATGGATGAAAACCGATTGCGAGCGATCCACCAAACTCAAGTCTATCAAAGAAGAATGGCAAGACATTTTAACAAGAAGGTCAAAGACCGGAAACTGGAAGAAGGTTGTTTGGTTCTGAAGGAAATTAGACAACCGGTCATAAATCCACGGGGGAAGTTCCGTCCTCATTGGGCTGGACCCTATGTGTTGAAGAAGATCTTGTCAGGCGGAGCCGTTATTTTGACTGATTTGGATGGCTTGGAATTCACTAATCCATGTAATTTAGATCAGTTAAAAAGGTATTTCGTGTAAATTGTAATCATTTGCATAATGTAAAACGAACTACATTAGACCTGATTCTCTTTGAAAAAATCATATATCGGAGATATGTAGGCAGCCCTCATTGGGCGCGGTCTAAACATTAATAAAAAAAAATCATTTCATAATTCATTTTCTTCTTTGCCAAAAAAAAAAAAAAAAAAAGTGAAAAAAACCCGCTAAGTTGAAAACCCAAAAGGGCGGCTTAGGCAAAAAGGGGGTAGCTCGCTAAGCTGAAAACCCGAAAGGGCGACTTAGGCAAAAATTAGAGCTTGAATAAATAAAAGTTGGCAAATGCTTGGAAAGTTCAAACGCCTAATGACAAAGTCAAATAATCCAGAATCAAGCAAGAGAGTCCAAAATAACTAAAGAAAGTGTAAAGCATACATCAAAAGATAAATCCAAAGTCCCCAAACGAAAGGCAAAACAAGACAAAAAAAAAAAATCACAAAAGTTCATAAGAGTCTAGGTATCCCGTCGCCTCCGCGGAGCGGCATCCTCTGAGTCTTCTACTGAACTCTGCCCAGCCTTGCCTGTCCAAGGAGCCAGCACAATCTCCTCACCTGTCCCAACCTCCTCTTCAGCATCAGCCTGAACCCAACCTTCGAGAACACTCAGCAGTGCAGTCCTCCTTGGTCTTTCAATCGGCCAGACAGCGGTAATGAACCAGGCCCGGTACTCGGGAGAAGTCTGAACGCTGGTAGGATCAGGTAAAGGTCTAACCATACGGTGATCTCTAACCCAAGCTTTAAGAACAGCTCGGGTAACACCAGCAGTAATCGCAGAATCAGCTGAAATGTCATCCATAATAGGGACAGTTTGATCTATCCCCATCTGCCTCAGAACGCGCGAAGCGCAGTACCAAGTACAGTGTGTGAGGCCTAGGAGATAAACCCGAGAATGGCGAAAGCTGACCTGAATAAAGCGGTTGATATTGTACCAAGGGACGAACCACAGTATCTCATTTGGACCCAATTCAACCAGCCATGAAGTCCATGTTTCAGTAGAAGGGTGGGAGAGCAAGATTTTCCGCATGCGATATTGAGAAGAATTGTAGGGAAGGGAGGTTGGAGCAGCCACTACTTGAAGGTGATCCCTCAACCAAACCTGAATAATGGATCTTTTCCATTATAAGAAAAAAAAGAGGAAGAAGAAGAATGAGGAAAGATGATAGGGAGAAATACCTGCAAAATAATGGGAGAAACGGTCCAATCGTCGAACCCTAAAGCGGCTCTATCAAGACTTCTAATGGTCTCAGCCAGCACAATACCGCCAATGCAACCCATGTTCTCCATTTGCCAAACCATAGGGCAAAGCCGCAAGTCTCCAAAACCCGGGTCCCGGTTGAATAAGAAACCAGCCAATAAGCAGAAAACCAGGGCCCGCATCCTCAGCCTCATCCGGTCAGGGTCGTCCAAGCAAGCCTCTGAAAATTCGTCAATCAGGGGCAGCAGAATTGCTTTCTGGTCGCCAACAATCATGGCCCTAGCTTGTGGCCGACTGAACTGAAACAGGCTTTCAAACGACCGAACATACCCAACTTTTACCTCATGCTTGACTAAAGGGGCATTGGGGTCACACCCTATGATAGCACAGAATTCCTCAAAAAGAGGGCGCATCTCCTCCATCATGGCCCCGAACCGGAAAATGTGGGCCTCCAGGTCCCAAAGTCTGATGCAGGCCCGTAGAAAATCCCAGTCTATAACTACTCCCCCAAGGGTAGCAATAGGAGATAGATCGTACCTCCCCAAATTGATCTTTTCTACCTTGGAGAGACTCTTAGTCCAATTGTGCATGCTAATAAAACAGTAAGTGCAGAAACAAAAAAAAATTCACATTTTGGCCCCTAAGGCCCAAAAATTTGCAATTTGGCCACAAAGGCCCAGAAGTTCACATTTTGGCCCCTAAGGCCCAAAAATTCCCAATTTGGCCCCAAAAGCCCAAAAATTCCCCAATAAGGCCCAAGAAATCACAATTTGGCCTAAGGCCCAAAAATCACAATTTGGCCTAAGGCCCAAGAAATCACAATTTGGCCTAAGGCCCAAGAAATCACAATTTGGCCTAAGGCCCAAAAAAATCACGATTTGGCCTAAGGCCCAAGAAATCACGATTTGGCCTAAGGCCCAAGAAATCACAATTTGGCCTAAGGCCCAAAAAAATCACGATTTGGCCTAAGGCCAAAAAAAAAAAAAAAAAAAAAAATCACAATTTGGCCTAAGGCCCAAAAATCACGATTTGGCCTAAGGCCCAAAAATCACGATTTGGCCTAAGGCCCAAGAAATCACAATTTGGCCTAAGGCCCAAGAAATCACAATTTGACCTAAGGCCCAAAAAAATCACGATTTGGCCTAAGGCCCAAGAAATCACGATTTGGCCTAAGGCCCAAGAAATCACGATTTGGCCTAAGGCCCAAGAAATCACAATTTGGCCTAAGGCCCAAAAAATCACGATTTGGCCTAAGGCCCAAAAAAAATCACGATTTGGCCTAAGGCCCGAAAATCATAATTTGGCCTAAGGCCCAAAAAAATCACGATTTGGCCTAAGGCCCGAAAAATCATAATTTGGCCTAAGGCCCAAAAAATTCACACTTGGCCTAAGGCCCAAAAGTACAGAAGCGAAGGGAGCTTACCTGGGCAAAGACGCCGGTCATGGAAGCATGATTGTCAGCGTCCGCCGCAAGATTGACATCGTCCACAGAAATTCCCAGAGACTCCAGGAGGCCCTCACCGCTACTATAGCTTGGGGAAGCCATGATGAGAAAGTTGAGAGAATTTGAGAGAGCTCTTTTGATTTGGAGAGTGGAGAATAAATGAAATAATGAGTTTTTGAGCTATTTATAAGCAAATAGCCAAGAGGCGGGTCCTTTTGACGCGTCTAACATTCGCCTACAAAATTTAGTTTTCAGACAACCACCAGCGCCCATAAAACATCTTTTATGGTTGCCGGTGGGGGGCAACTGTGAATACCTAAATTTTGAGGCTCAAAGAGCCAATTCTTTCGGACTGCAAACAGCCCGGTCGGACCAAAGGTCATTCAAAAAGTTCACCGGAAGTGTGCCAATATGGTACTTGAAATGTCCGAAAAATTACGAAGATCACGAAACTGGTCTCGGAATATTTTTTGGAAGTCCGGGACTCCCGGAAAAGCCTCCGGAAAGAAAAAAAAGGCACGCATGTCCGCCCGCGGGGGTGGGCATGCCCACCCTCAAGGACGGGCGCGCCCGCCCTGCAAAGGCGGGCACGCCCGCCCAGCCCAGGCGGGCACGCCCACCCTCGAGGGCGGGCAGGCGCGCCCGGGGTGCGTTTTTTTTCTATAAAAAGAGGCCCCGGGGCTCCATTTTAGACACAGTCTGTGTTGACGGACCTCTCTTCTCCCTTTACGCTCTTTGCGATTCTTTTATCGCTTTCTGCATTCTTTATTTTATTTTATTTTATTTTATGCTGCTTTCATTTTTTCTTGCTTTACTAAGTGGCCATTAAAATTCCATTTTAATTGATATTTCCCTTAACGAGGAGCTTAACCTGGAGTTAAGAAGCGGTCGGAGATTAAATCAGGTACATAAATTAGACTAGGCTTATTTAATTTTAGCACTTCATGCATGCTTCTTTTCTACTCCCCTTAACTCTATAACTGCATGAATGCATCCATATCATCCACTAGGCAAATAAATTGCCTCAATCAAATAAAGATTAAGCTTAAATGCCCGATTAATTAATAATCGTGGTATTAAAGCGTAAATCTGACATTATTGGCTAAAGAAGCCTAGTTAATCAATAACTATGGTGAAATTGCCTTTATTTCGAACAGTTCTTGGCCTAAGTCCAGTTAATCAATGATTGTGACTAAAAGGTCCTACTTAAACACGTTTTTTTTTATGGCAATAAATTGCCTATATTTCAATTTAATTAATCACTTTAAGCAGATAAATTGCTTATAAGTGAAAATTAATCTCTTTTATAGCGACAAATCGCTTAAATCAATTTCTTTTGGCTAAAAGCCTTGAATCAACCTTTGGCAACAATTGCCTAAATCAATTCATTTTGGCTAAAAAGCCTTAAATCATTCAATTTTGGCGACAATCGCCTAAACAATCAATCTTTTGGCAATAATAAGCCCAATTAATCTTTGGCAAGCAAATAAGCACAACTTATCTTTTGGCAAGAATAAGCCCAAATCCTTTCTTTTGGCAAAAAGCCTCAAATCAACATTTTGGCACCAAGTGCCTGAAACAATCAATTCTTTGGCAAAATGCCTAAACAAAAATGCACAAAGCATACACACACTCATGCATCAAGCATCCCATCTAAAGCCCTCTAGAAGAGGCCTATCGAACTACGTTGACTTTGATCTTCCATTCAAACGGAAGTACGTAGGCACGTTCGGGATTTAACCCCGAGCGGCAAGTCGCAATCATTCAAACTCGCTTAAACATTCCATTGGTCCAATCATCTTGCAAAGCATTCATTTTTTGGTTAGTTTCATCAGCATGACATAGTCTCGGGATCCACCTCAGGTTCGAAGACCATGCCTTAGACATTGGGTAATTAATCTAGTAACTAGGTTAATTAAAATTGGAGTCACTTAAGGTTTTTTCCTAGTTTACCCTAAAATAATTAAACAAGGTGGCGACTCATACATTCACGTGCATTTCTTCCCTTAGTCACATGCATTCATATGCTTATGATATTTTGGGGAGGGGTTCACAATATTCCTCCTCTATTTTCTAGTAGGTTGGCCAAGACAAAAAAATAAGAACAAGAGAAGGATATTTTAGAGATTTTCAAGAAATTAGAGGTTAATATACCTTTACTTGAGGCAATTAAACAAATTCCCAGTTACACTAAATTCATTAAGGAATTATGTAATACAAAATGCAAATTGAGGAATAATGAAAAAGTTAGTGTTGGGAAAAATGTGTCGGCATTAATTCAACGAAAATTACCCCCTAAGTGTAAGGATCCAGTTCATTTTCTATCCCCTGCAAAATAGGTGATTCTAAATTTGAATGAGCAATGAAAAATTTAGGAGCATCTATTAATGTTATGTTATTTTTAGTTTTCCAAACTTTGAATTTGAATACTTTGAAGGAAACTAGTGTTATTATTCAATTGGCTGATCGTTCTAATGCTTAACCAGTGGGAGTGGTTGAGGATGTTTTGGTGCAGGTTGGAGAATTAATTTTCCCAGTAGATTTTTATATTTTACATATGGGAGATAGTGTTCCCACATCAAATTCTGCTTTGATTTTATTTGAAAGACCATTCCTAAAACTGTCAAGACAAAAATTGATGTGGATGATGGTACCTTAACCGTGGAGTTTGATGGAGATATTGTTAAATTTAATATTTTTGATGCCATGAAGTATCCTACTGATATTCATTCTGTTTTTTCTATTGATGTAATTTGATCATTTGTGCAGGATGTCTTTGAGTTAAGCACGGAGGATGAGTTAGAAGTGGTGATTAGTCAAGGAATTCATGAAGATAGTACCAATCAGCCACTAAGTGTAGAGGTTCAAGATGCAGTAATGGCATTGCAGTCATTACCTTTAGTTCCAAAAAGGAATGAGGTTTCCAAGATTGACTTACATGATTACACAAAATTATTGCCTTCTATCGTAGATGCACCAATTCTTGAACTCAAACCGTTGCTTAAGCATTTGAAGTATATTTACTTGGGAGATAATGAGACACGTCCAGTTATCATCTCGAGTAAGTTAACAAAGATTCAAGAAGAAAGATTGACAAGAGTTTTGAGAATTCACAAAGAAGCTATTAGATGGACATTCGCTAACATTAAGGGTATAAGTCCATCGGTGTGTATGCATAGGATTTTGTTAGAAGATGATGTTGAACCAAGTAGAGAAGCTCAAAGGAGGTTGAACCCACAAATGATGGAAGTTGTGAAGGAAATTTTAAAGCTATTGGATGTCGAGGTTATTTATCCAATTTTAGATAGTAAATGGGTAAGTCTAGTTCAAGTAGTGCCAAAGAAACCAGGTGTCACTATTGTAGCAAATCAAGATAATGAGTTTATTCCGACAAGGATTCAAAGTGGATGGTGAGTGTGCATAGACTACCGCAAGCTAAATTCTTCAACAAGGAAGGACCACTTTCCATTACCATTCATTAATCAGATGCTTGAGCGGTTACTAGGTAAGTTTTATTTTCGCTTTCTTGATGGCTTTTTAGGATATTATCAAGTTGTCATTGCACCAGAGGACCAAGAGAAGACTACCTTCACTTGTCCTTTTAGAACTTTTGCATTTAGAAGAATGTCGTTCGGACTTTGTAATGCACCTGCCACATTTTAGAGATGTATGGTGAGCATATTTTCAAATTTTATTGATAATTGCATTAAGGTGTTCATGGATGATTTTACTGTGTATGGTGATTCATTTGATGTAGGTTTACATAATTTGATTTCTGTTCTTGAGCGATGCATTGAAAAAAATCTTGTTTTGAATTATGAAAAGTGGCAATTTATGGTAGAACAAGGAATTGTTTTAGGGCATGTTATTTCTAATAGGGGTATTGAGGTAGATAAGTCAAAGGTTGATTTAATTGTGAATTTACCTTACCCCACAGCTGCGAGGGAATTGCGCTCTTTTCTTGGTCATGTAGGTTTCTATTGAAGGTTTATCAACGATTTTTCTAAGATAGCAGTACGTTTATCTAGGCTCTTGCAACAAGATGTTACATTAGAGTTTGGTGAAGAGTGCAAGGAAGCTTTTGACAAGCTAAAGTCTGCATTAACATCGCCTCCTATTATTCAAGCTCCTAACTAGACTATAGCATTTGAAATTATGTGTGATGCAAGTAATTGTGCGATGGGAACAGTCTTAGGGCAGCGTGTTGGGAAGCTTTTTCATGTGATTTATTATGCATCCTGTGAACCCCTCCCCAAAATATCAAATGCAATATGAAGGCATGTGACTAAGGAAGAAATGCACGTGATGTGTGAGTCGCCACCTTGTTTAATTGTTTCAGGGTAAACTAGGAAAAAACCCTAAGTGACTCCATTTTTAATTAACCTAGTTACTAGATTAATTACCCAATGTCTAAAGCATGGTGTGCAAACCCGAGATGGATCCCGAGACTATGTCATGCTGATAAACTAACCATGAATGAATGCTTGAATGCTTTGCAAGGTAAATGATGTGATTGGACCAAATAAAAGGTTTATGTGATTTTGACTTGCCGCTCGGGGTTAAATCCCAAACGTGCCTACGTACTTCCGTTTGAATGGAAGATCAAAGTCGACGTAGTTCGATACGCCTCTTTTTAGAGGGCTTTGAATGGGATGCTTTATGCATGAGTGTGTGTATGCTCCGTGCATTTTGTTTAGGCTTTTTGCCAAAAGACTGATTGATTTAGGCACTTGGTGCCAAAATGTTGATTTTGAGGCTTTTAGCCAAAAGAGTTTAATTTGGGCTTATTCTTGCCAAAAGATTGATTTTTTAAGGCATTTGTGCCAAAACGAATTGTTTTAAGGCTTTTAAAGCCAAAATATTGGTTTAGGCACTTAATTTGCCAAATGATATTAATTGGGCGATTATCGCCTAAATGGATTGATTTAAGGCAGTTTATTTGCCAAAAAAAATTGTTCGAAGGCTTTTAGCCAAAGAAATTTAATTTAAGCGATTTGTCGCTACAAAAAAGTTAATCTTCACTTATAGGCGATTTGTTTGCCTAAAGTGATTAATTAAAGGCTTTTAGCCAAATTTTGATTTAAGCGGTTTGTCGCTATGAGAACGAAATCAATTCTCACTTATAGGCAATTTGTTTGCCTAAAGTGATTAATTAAAGGCTTTTAGCCAAAATATTGCTTGAAGCGATTTGTCGCTATGGAAAAGAATCAATTCTCACTTATAGGCAATTTGTTTGCCTAAAGTGATTAATTAAATTGAAATATAGGCAATTTATTGCCATAAAAAGAAAAAGTGTTTAATCAGGGCCTTTTAGTCACAATTATTGATTAATTAGACTTAGGCAAAAAACTGTTCGAAATAAGGCACTTTCACCATAGTTATTGATTAACTAGGCTTTTAGCCAATATTGTCGAATTTAAGCTTTAATACCACGATTATTAATTAACCGGGCACTTAAGCTTAATTTTATTTATTTAAGACCATTTTATTTGCCTGGTGGATGATATGAATGCATTTATGCCGTTATAGAATTTAGGCGGAGTAGAAGAGAAGCATGCATGAAGTGCTAAAATTAAATAGGCAGAGTTTTGTTTACATACCTGATTTAATCGTCGACCGCTTCTTAACTCCAGGTTAAGCTCCTCGTTAAGGGAATTAATTTTAATTTAATTTTAAGTGACCAGGTATCACAACAATAAAATAAAATTAAAACTAAAAAAAATGCAAGAAAGCAGTAAAGAATCGCAAAGAGCGTAGGGAGAAGGAGCGTCCGTCAACACAGACTGAGTGAGTAAAATGGAGCCCCGGGGCCTCTTTTTATAGGAAAAAAACGCACCCCGGGCGCGCTTGCCCGCCCTCGAGGGCGGGCGTGCCCGCCTAAGAGAGCGGGCGTGCCCGCCCATGCTGGGCGGGCGTGTCCGCCCAAGCTGGGCGGGCGTGTCCGCCCATTCTGGGCGGGCGTGTCCGCCCAAGCTGGGCGGGCATGCCCGCCTGGCTTGGGCGGGTGTGCCCGCCCAAGCTGGGCGGGCGTGTCCGCCCAAGCTGGGCGGGCGTGCCCGCCCATGCTGGGCGGGCGTGTCCGCCCAAGCTGGGCGGGCGTGGGTGTGCCCGCCCATGCGAGGCGGGCATGCCCGCCTGGCTTGGGCGGGCAGGCCCGCCCCCGTGGGCGGGCACGTGTGCCTTTTCTCCTTATTATTCCGGAGGCTTTTCCGGGAGTTCCGGATCTCGGAAAAATATTCCGAAACCAGTTCCGTGATCCTCGTAATTTTTCGGACATTTCAAGTACCATATTGGCACACTTCCGGTGAACTTTTTTGAATGACCTCCGGTCCGACCGAACTGTTTGCAGTCCGAAAAAAAATGGCTCTTTGAGCCTCAAAATTTGAGTATTCACAATTGCCCCCCACTGACTATCATAAAAAATGATTTATGGGAGTCGGTGGTTGTCTGAAACACAAATTTTGGAGGCGAAAATCGGACGCGTCCAAAAGACCCGCCTCTTGGCTATTTGCTTATAAATAGCTCAAAAACTCATTACTTCATTCATTCTCCACTCTCCAAATCAAAAGAGCTCTCTCAAATTCTCTCAAATTTTCTCATCATGGTTTCCCCGAGCCATAGCAGCGGTGAGGATCTCCTGGAGTCTCTGGGAATCTCTGTTGACGGTGCCAATCTTACGGCGGACGCTGACAATCATGCTTCCATGACCGGCGTCTTTGCCCAGGTAAGCTCCCTTCGCTTCTGTATATTTGGGCCTTAGGCCAAGTGTGAATTTTTTGGGCTTTAGGCCAAATTATGATTTTTCGGGCCTTAGGCCAAATTATGATTTTTTTTTTGGGCCTTAGGCCAAATCGTGATTTTTTGGGCCTTAGGCCAAATTATGATTTTTGGGCCTTAGGCCAAATCGTGATTGAATCTTACCACTTTTATTAGTATGGTACTGGGGGAGGATTAGGATATCTTTTAGTTAGGAACCAAAGGATAACCTTAAACTGTTTTACCTTCTAGGACGCATATATAAGGCTGGACGTGGGCGAGTCCTCTATTGCTGAGATCCCATTTGACATACTTGATCCTAATAACCCGGTCGGAGCCATCATTGACCCCTCTCACCTGGGCTTCTTAAGAAATCTCGAGCTGGGTAGGCAGAATTACAAAAGTTTACTGGGCGCGTTGGCTGAGAGATGGTGGGACACCACCAACACTTTCCACTTCTCTTGGGGCGAGATGACGATGACCCCAACTGACTTTTCATTGATTTCTGGGATTCCTTTTGGTACTCAGCCGATCGAGCTGTATGACGATTGGAGGACTGCGGTTACCCCCGACCGAATGACGGAGCTGATAGGGATTGACCTTCCCCGGATTGTTAGACCCAGCCATTCCTCCCCCGATCTGAGTGTTTCGAGGCACTGGTTATCCTCCCAAGCTCCTAGCATTTATGCTCGACATAGACAGGGAGAGCTAACAGCGACTCAGGTAGCTAGATTCACTCTGCTGCTGCTGTTTGCTTCGTCTTTTTGGTCTAACAGAAAAGAGAAGTTTAATCCCTCTATACTGAGGAGTTTGGAGGACTTGGCCCACCTCTCTGAGTATGACTGGGCTGGTGCTATTCTGAGCCGCATGTATGATGACATGTGCGATATGAGTCGAGGCCACTGCAGGCTCAGTGGGACCTACTATTTCTGGGAGGTAATGTAAAGAACATATCCTCATTCTGTGCCCCCCTTTTTTATTATTAATCCTTTCCTTCCTTGTGCAGACTTGGGCCTTTGAGTATTTCCCCTCTATCCGCCCTGAGCTGGCCCGTACTGATCTTGGGCTAGGGTTGGTACCTTTAGCTTGGAGATGGTACCGAGCTAACCAACAGTCTGTTCTACGCCGGCAGTCTTTGGGAGATCTGCGGAGCTTCTTCGATACTTGTTCCATAGGGCAGGCGAGTGCATTCCTAATTTCTCTTGGTTGTGTGAAAAAAGATTTATTAACACATTTACTTCTCTTACATAGGTTGAAGTAGGGGCGATGGGCACCCGACTCCAACATTGGATTGAGGCGGATCCCCACTTCAGGCGATCAGATGCTCTGTCTCGGCGACGGTTTGTCTTATCACATCCTGTTCTGAGACGTTATTACCTGGGTGAGCGAGTGAACTTCCAGGTTAGGGGCTGCCGCTCGGTTCCTCTTCCTCCCCCTGAGGACATGCGAGCGGGCAAACAGATGGTTCTTACAGATGTCCATACTGAGGGTATCCCGTACATGGAATTGATCCAAGGTGGAGATTACGACGAATTCTGCCAGGTGTTTCTGATGCGGCCCATCGGCTCCAGGTTCGACAGTCTCCCGAGGTCGACTCCTTCCCAGCCGCTTGGCACACGTTCCTCTCGGGCTTCTGGTTCTTCGGCCAGGACTCCAAGGAGGAGGCCTGAGGCCCAGCCTTCTTCTTCTACTCCGGTGGAGGGTCCGTCTCGAGCTGGCCCTAGTCATTTGGTTGGTGCCTTCAGGATTCCCCAGGCTATTTCAGAGGCTACCAGGCCTGTCCATCGGGGCTTGGCCAACTTGCACCTTCCATACAGCATTTCCTATTACACTCCTGAGGGTACTTCGTCCCTTAGGGAGGTATCCCTGGACCGTGTGAATCACCTGGCTCTTCCTCCTGATGACATTAATGAGGTAATGACTGGTAAATCTCTCATAAAAAAGATTCATAAGAGATTTGTACATTGACTTTGTATTTTTGTGCGATTTCCAGGTTCCTGACGGCTTGATCCGTCAGATGATGGAGCTAATCCTTGGAATGCAGGAGGAACTAACGTCAGCTTGGACACTGCAGGCTTTTGACGACCAGAGGCGGAGGAGGTCTCGCCGCTGATGGTTGCTAGATTTCTTTGCTTTCCTTTACTTTCTTTCCCTCTTTATTTTCCTGTATTGAATCTTGACCTGTATTTCTGTACTCAACTTATTTGTACCTGCACTTGATTAATACTTGACAATATGTATGTATGAGATTTGAGCAGAAAAGGAAAAAAAAAAAAGTACAAACTTTGTTTCTTTTTTTTTTTGAAAGAGAAGAGGAAAAAGTTATTTTTTTTTTTATTTTTATTCCTATTTATTTTTTTTCTTTTTTCTTTTTTTTTTTTCTTTTTTTTTTTTTTTTTTATATATGCCTGCCTTGGCTGGGCGGGCGTGTGCGCCCATACTGGGCGCGCGTGCCCGCCCTGCTTGGGCGGGCATGTGCGACCATACTGGGCGCGCGTGCCCGCCCTGTTTGGGCGGGCATGTGCGCCCATACTGGGCGCGCGTGCCCGCCCTGCTTGGGCGGGCATGTGCGCCCACTCTGGGCGGGCGTGCCCGCCCTAGCTGGGCGGGCGTGTCCGCCCTAGCTGGGCGGGCATGTCCGCCCACGTTGGGCGGGCGTGCCCGCCCTGCCTGGGCGGGCGTGCCCGCCCTAGCTGGGCGGGCATGTCCGCCCACGCTGAGCGGGCGTGCCCGCCCTTCCTGGGCGGGCATACCCGCCTTAGAGGGCGCGGGCAGCCGCCCTTAGGCGCGACTTTCTTAATAAAAAGGCTGCTTTCAGCCCCTTTTTCTTTCATTCTGACTCTCAAACATTGTGCTTAAACAACTATTTAGGTCAGTTCTCTCTCTCCCTCCTTTTTTCTTTATTTTTTTATTTATTATATTTATTTATTTATTTATTTATTTATTTTTTTAATAAAAACAGGAAGGATAAATAAATAAGAAACATGAATCCCTTTTACAATCATAGCATGCATAGCTGGACCAGGAGTCTCTCCAAAGTTGAAAAGATCAATTTGGGGAGGTACGGGATTTCTCCTGTTATCACTCTTAGGGGCGTAGTAGTTGACTGGGACTTTGTGCGAGCCTGTATTAGATTTTGGGATCCTGAGGCTCACGTCTTTCGGTTTGGGGCTATGATGGAGGAAATGTGCCCTCTCTTTGAGGAATTTTGTGCGATTATAGGGTGTGATCCCAATGCTCCCTTGGTTAGGCACGAGGTGAAAGTTGGGTATGTTAAGTCGTTTGAGAACTTGTTTCGGTTTAGCCGGCCACAGGCTAAGGCTATGATTGTGGATGACCAGAAGGCGATTCTGCTACCCCTGATTGATGAATTTTCAGAGACTTGCTTGGATGATCCTGACCGGATGAGGCTGAGGATGCGGGCCCTGGTTTTTTGCTTGTTGGCTGGTTTCTTATTCAACCGTGACCCGGGTTTTGGAGACTTGCGGCTTTGCCCTATGGTTTGGCAAATGGAGGATATGGGTTGCATTGGCGGTATTGTGCTGGCTGAGACCATTAGAAGTCTTGACAGAGCTGCTTTAGGGTTCGATGATTGGACTGTTTCCCCCATCATTCTCCAGGTATTTTTCTATTATCCTACCTCATTCTTCCTCTTCCTCTTCTTTTTTTCTTATAATGGAAAAGATCCATTATTCAGGTTTGGTTGAGGGATCACCTTCAAGTAGTGGCTGCTCCAACCTCCCTTCCTTACAATCCTTCTCAATATCGCATGCGGAAAATCTTGCTCTCCCACCCTTCTATTAAAACATGGACTTCATGGCTGGTTGAATTGGGTCCAAATGAGATACTGTGGTTCGTCCCTTGGTATAATATCAACTGCTTTATTCAGGTCAGCTTCCGCCATTCTCGGGTTTACCTCCTAGGCCTCACACACTGTACTTGGTACTGCGCTTCGCGCGTTCTGAGGCAGATGGGGATAGATCAGACTGTCCCTATTATGGATGACATTTCAGCTGATTCTGCGATTACTGCTGGTGTTACCCGAGCTGTTCTTAAAGCTTGGGTTAGAGATCACCGTATGGTTAGACCTTTACCTGATCCTACCAGCGTTCAGACTTCTCTCGAGTACCGGGCCTGGTTCATTACTACTGTCTGGCCAATTGAGAGACCAAGGAGGACTGCACTGCTGAGCGTACTCGAAGGTTGGGTTCAAGCTGATGCTGAGGATGAGGTTGGGACTGGTGAGGAGATCGTGCTGGCTCCTCGGACAGGCAAGGCTGGTTCGGTAGAAGACTCAGAGGATGCCGCTCCACGGAGGTGGCGGGATACCTAGACTTCTATAGACTTATGATTTTTTTGGGTTTATTTCTGGATGTATGCTTTGCCTTTTTTGGCTTTTTACTTGAGACTTTGGTTTAGACTTTATTATTTATTGGAATCTTTTGCTTTCTGCTTGATTTGAACTGCTTGCTTGAATTATGAATGTCATTTGTCTTTCAAACTTTCCAAGCATTTTCCAACTTTATTATTTTTTTTTTTAAGCTCTAAGTTTTGCCTAAGCCGCCCTTTCGGGTTTTCAACTTAGCGAGCTACCCATTTTTGCCTAAGCTGCCCTTTTCGGGTTTTCAACTTAGCGGGCCCCGAATTTTGCCTAAGTCGCCCTTTCGGGTTTTCGACTTAGCGGGTTTTTCTTTCTTTCTCTTTTTTTCTTCTTTTTTTTTGTTATTGGCAAAGAAGAAAAGAATTATGAAATGACTTTTTTTTTTATTAATGTTTAGACCGCGCCCAATGAAGGCTGCCTACATATCTCCGATATATAATTTCTTTTTTCCGAAGAGAATCAGGTCTAAAGTAGTTCCTTTTACATTATGCAAATGATTACAATTACACAAAATACCTTTTCAACTGATCTAAATTACATGGATTTGTGAATTCCAAACCATCCAAATCAGTCAAGATGACGGCTCCGCCAGATAGTATCTTCTTCAACACATAGGGTCCAGCCCAATGAGGACGAAACTTCCCACGTGGGTCTATGATTGGCTGTCTAATTTCCTTTAGGACCAAACAACCCTCTTCCAGTTTACGGTCTTTGACCTTTTTATTGAAATGCCGGGCCATTCTTCTTTGATACACTTGAGTTTGGTGGATTGCTCGTAGTCGCTTTTCATCCATGCCCAAGAGTTGCAAATGATAATTCTTAACCCAATCTGCTTCGCTGATCTGGCTTTCCCGGATGATCCTCGCCGACTGAACTTCCAGCTCAATAGGTAATACTGCTTCCATGCCATATACTAAGGAATACGGGGTCGCCCCAGTAGGCGTTCTGATTGAAGTCCTATATCCCCATAAGGCATTTGGTAACTGTTCGTGCCAAGATCTATGCTTTTGAACTGTCTTCTGCAAAATGACCTTTATGGCCTTGTTTGCAGCCTCAACTGCCCCGTTCGTCTGTGGACGGTAGGGAGAGGACTTATGATGCTGGATCTTCTTTCGCTTCAGCAGGTCTGAAAACTCGTTTTGAAAATGAGATCCATTATCAGTGATAATCTCGAATGGTGTTCCATACCGACAAAGGATGTGGGTACGAACGAACTGTGCTGCCTTCTTGGCATTCAAAACCGAATAGGAGGCTGCCTCGATCCACTTTGTGAAATAATCAACAGCAACCAGGATAAATTGGTGGCCATTAGAGGCCTTCGGATGGATCTTTCCAATTATGTCTATGCCCCAGATTGCGAAAGGCCATGGTGAGGCTATGGGATTCAGATTGACCGGAGGCTGCCTTTGCAGTTTAGCGAAAATTTGACACTCGTGGCATTTCCGTGTGTGCCTCACGCAATCTTCGTTCATAGTTGACCAGTAATAACCCAGGTTCATAATTTTCCGAGCCAGGGCCATCCCATGCATGTGTGGACCAGATTCCCCATTATGTACGGAATCCATGATGGTTTGAGCCTCTTCTTCGTCAACGCACCTCAGGTGCAAGCCATTCCAACTTCTTTTATACAGAATTCCCTCAGTAAGGAAATATCCGGATGCTAACTGTCTCAATGTCCGTTGATCAGTTTTAGTGGATCCCTCCGGATAGGCTTCACCCTGAAGATAGTTCTGTATATCCCAGTACCAAGGCTTGTCATCCACCAAATTCATAACGTGTGCTGGCTGTTTCTGTAGCCGGACTGTCAGAGGTCGAATGACTTGGTCTCCCTCTACATTGACCATGGAGGCCAAAGTAGCTAGGGCATCGGCAAACTGATTCTTGGCTCGCGGTAAGTAGTGAAAAGATAATTCCTCAAATTGTTGAGCCAATTCGTCTAAGCGTTGTAGGTAAGGAACCAAACGCTCTTCCTTGATTTTCCACTTCCTTAGGGCCTGGGAGACTATCAGGTTGGAATCTCCGAAAACCCTAAGGATTTTTATTTCTTTTTCTAGGGCGGCTTCTAATCCCTTGATACAGGCTTCGTATTCGGCCTCATTATTGGTACAGTCGAAGTCTAGTTTAACTGCAATTGGGACGTACTCTCCACAAGGAGTTTTGAATACGACACCAACCCCATTTCCATGGTAGTTTGAAGCTCCATCAAAGTACATCTCCCAGACTTCTCTTTCCAAATTCAACAAGTCTTCATCAGGAAATTCCACCTCCGGCATTTGGTCTTCAACTGGCAGTTCTGCTAATTGGTCAGCCAAGGCTCCGCCTTTTACTGCCTTCCGTTGTACAAATTTTAGGTCATAAGCTGCAAGCACCGATACCCACTTTGCCATCTTACAGTCAAGGACCGGCCTTTACATAAGGAATTTCAAGGGGTTCGATTCAGAAATAACGTGCGTAGTGTAAGACGAGAGGTAATGTTGCAGCTTTGTACATGCCCAGACCAGAGCCAAACACAGCTTCTCTATTTTATTATATTTCAATTCGTATTCTAGCATCCTCTTACTGAGGTAATACACGGCATTTTCTACCCTTGTATCTTCTGCCTGCTGAGCTAACATTGCACCCATAGCTTCTTCTGTCACTGATAGGTACAATAGCAAAGGCTTTCCTACCCTTGGTGGTTGTAAAACTGGTGGGGATAACAGGTATTGCTTGATTTGGTCGAAAGCTGCCTGACAATCCTCATTCCATTTGACTGCCACTCCTTTCCTAAGTAGCTTGAAAATTGGGCCACAGGTATCAGCCAACTGATTGATGAAACGGCTGATGTACTGTAGCCTTCCCAAGAAACCTCGGACTTCTTTTTCGGTCTTTGGTGCTGGCATTTCCAGAATAGCTTTGGCCTTTGAAGGGTCAATCTCTATGCCCTTCCGACTAACCATATGCCCCAGAAATACTCCGGACGTGGCTCCAAACAGACATTTCGCCGGGTTGAGCTTCAAATTATACTTTCGAAGTCTAAGGAAGAACTTCTCAAGTGCTGTTGTATGTTCTTCGGTTGTTTTTGACTTAACCACCATATCATCCACATACACTTCCACCTCCTTGTGAATCATGTCGTGAAAGATGGTCGTTGCCATTCTTTGATAGGTTGCCCCGGCATTTTTGAGCCCGAAGGGCATGACCCTATAGCAGTAGGTTCCCCATTCCGTGATGAATGCCGTCTTCTCTTTGTCTGGCAAATGCATCATTATTTGATTATACCCGACAGCAAGATCGGTCAAAGAGACCGTCTCGTGTCCAGCCATTCGGTCCACCAACAAGTCAATATGCGGCAGGGGGAAGTCGTCCTTCGGACATGCTCTATTCAAATCCCGATAATCCACACACATTCTGACTTTGCCATCTTTCTTCGGCACCGGCACAATATTTGCTAACCATGTTGGGTAGGCGATGGGTTCTATGAACTTATTCTCTAGCTGCTTGGCAACCTCCTCCTTGATTTTTAAGGACCATTCCGTCTTCAGTCTTCTGAGTTTTTGTTTCACCGGTTTGGCTTCCGGATATACCGGAATCTTGTGCACCACTATTGCTGGGTCAATTCCCGTGATGTCACTCGCCTTCCACATGAAACAATCGGCAAACTTCTTCAAACATTTACTGACCTGTTCCCTGTTCATGCAATCAGATGCAATGTGTGTATGTTCATTTTCTTCTTTGCCAAACATTATTTTTTCCTTTTCATTTTTTATTTCATTTATTTGATCATTTTTGCTTGGAAATGCTTGGAAAGATAGACACGCAGGGTAATCAAGAATTTGCAGACCTTTATTAATTATGACAGAATCGTCTTCAAAAGTTACATCAAGTTTGAAATCTGGATCTTCTAGATCCGACACAGACGACTCAGAACTGGAACTGGACTCTGACTCGGTTCCAGACTCGGGATCAGACTCAGACTCAGTACAGGACATGATTACAGACTCTGGTGCTAGGTTTGACTCGGGAGGGGGTTTATCAGCAGTGTGCTCCTCCTCGGCGTACCAGTTGTCAAGAGGTCCTTCGCTTGGCTTGATCAGGTTGAGCAGGTCTTGATTCCCATCATTTCCTGTGATGACTGCAACCTCATCAAAGAGACTAGGCTGCATGAAGTCCTCGGTTTCCAGTTTAGTGATGGTTTCGGGCCCGTTGCCCCAGACATCGGCAAATACTTCTAATCCCGGCAGCATCTTCTTAGCAGTCGGGCAGGGGAATGGCTCCGGGAAGCCACAATAAGGAATTGTCTCTCCCAGTTTACAGAAATAGCCATTCAAAGTCAGATGATATGGCCGCATTTGTATGCCTCCCTTCTTCCTTCGTCTTATCCTTTCAGCGCGGTCTTCCTCGGTAGGCTCATAACCCAGTCCATAAGTTCCTTCATTTACCGGACACTCCCAGGCCTGCAGTGCGGGGTATGTTTTTCCTGACCTTGCTATAATCATTCCTAGCAGGTAGGACATCTTCAGCATCAAAGGCACTATGCAGTTTATCCGTACTGTCCCGAAATCAAAGAGAACTCGAGAATTGGCAGGCTTTCCTTCTACGCATTGCACGGTGTCATACTGAAATCCTGAGAGAGGTAGGTTGGCAGTTTCAGGACTGACCTCAAAGAGAGGCTGGCCCTTTGGCTTTTTCAGCTGATTGTAGTCATCCCCTTGAATGGTGATAACTTTGTCTTCATAGGGAAACTTGACCTTTTGGTGCAAGGACGAGGGTATTGCCTTGGTGTGGTGTATCCATGGTCTACCTAGAAGCAGATTAAAGCTGGTTGGTACATCAATAACCTGAAACGGAACTTCCATCACAGTTGGCCCAACTGTTAATTTCAGTGTGGCAACCCCCAATACTTCCCTCCGGGTACTATCGTATGCTTTCACTATTTGATCTGATGGAGTGAAGTCTGTTTCCTCCAACCCTAAGCAGCTGGCTACCCTTAGTGGACAGACATTCAGAGCTGACCCATTGTCAATGAGAACCATGGGCACCGTTTTGTCTCTGGTCTGAACCGTGACATACAGGGCATTATTATGACTGCCCCCCTCTTTAGGCAGGTCCTCATCAGAAAACCCGATGCTTTGTACTTTGGATGACTGGGTGAGGGTGGAGACTAGTACTTCCGGGCTAACCTCCACTGACGTCTGTAATTGGCTCAAAGCCTTGCAAAGAGCTTGGCGATGAGGAAAGGATGCTGCCAACAGTTCCCAGATTGATACCCTAGCTTGTGTCTTTTTCAATTGTAAGAGTACCGAGTCCTCTTTTGGCTCCTCTGCCCTCTGGTAGGGCTTGTTGTGGATTTTATCCAAAACCAGTGGCTCATACTGTCTCCCGCTCCTGGTAATAGCATCGACCTCTTCACTTAGGTCGTTCAGATCCAGGACACATATGTTATTCATCTCTAGGAACAGTTCGAAAGGATCGATCAGCTCCTGGTCATCTATAATAGCATTTACCCCATGATTTGGTAAGGGGTTAGTACTAATGTTTGGTTTACTTCTCGGGATGATCGACCCATTGTCTACCAGATCTTGTATGCGGTTCCTAAGCGTCCAACACGCTTCAGTCTTATGCCCATATCCCTGATGGTATTCACAGTATTCATCTGCTTTGTAATTCCTTGGTAAAGGATTTGGTGGGGGCCTTGCTTCCAAAGGCTTGATGTAATTGGCCTTGACAGCCTCTCGGAAAACCAAAAGGATTGGCATCCCGAGATCAGTATAGGTTCTTCTGGACTGATTGCCATTTCTCATGTTCCCCACACGCAAAGGGTTAGTGGGGGTGATGCTTGCCACTTCATGGACTTTACTAGCTTGGCTAGGTTTCTTGTACTTTGAGGTTCCTGAGTCTTCTTTCAGTTGCCCCATTTGAATCAGATCTTCTACCTTCGTAGCAGTGGCAATGAGTGACTGAAACGTTGGTAGGTACTGAGTTTGTAACCGCTGTTGGTAGACAGGCTGCAGATTCTTTATTATTATGTCTACCTGTTCTTGTTCTGAAGGCCGGTTAATCATTTGGGCGGCCTTGGCCCTCCACCTCGTAAGGAACGAGGAAAAAGGTTCATTATTTTTCTGCTTAGTAGTCTCTAATTCCCTTCGGGTAACATCCACCTCCATGTTGTAGTGATACTGGGAATTAAATGCATTACAGATATCCTCCCAGGTCTTCATCTTAGACCGATCAAGGCTAACAAACCATCTTAATGCAGCACCAGTAAGAGATTGTTGGAACAACTGAGCAAGGAGCTCACTGCTCAATCCGAATGGGTTTAAGGCACCCACATACATTTTCAAATGTGTTTTAGGACAAGTGGTTCCATCAAACTTGTCCATGTTGGGCATCTTGAACTTAGTTGGTAATCTGGCTTCAGGGAACAAAGACAAGGAGTCCATGTCCACCACTTCCTTATGGGTCTTGAGGGCAGTGATTGACCTTTCTAAAAGCTCTAGCTTCTCTCTCATTCTCTGAGCTTCCAGCTCAGAAGCAGTTTTGGAAGGCATCTCATCCAGGTTTAGGACGGGGTCTGTAGGTTCAGCAGCAGGACCCTGGTTGGAGGCAGCAGGTCCACTTCCCCCAGCGGAAGCCCCATTTCCATTACCATTCCCATTTCCCAATTCAGCTATCAGGGCGGTCCTTTGGGCAGCTAGTGCCTCATTCATTCTGGCCTCCATTCTAGCCTCTAGTTGTTCGATGAGGGTTTGGATATCAGCAAGTGATGCCATTGGTGCAGATAGGGTTGTTGGAGTTGTAGGCGAAGCTGGTGTAGCTGGTGAAGCTGGTGAAGCTGGTGATAGCACTGTAGGTGTGTCTGGCACTTGGGTAGGCACTCGGATTGTGGGCACCTGTAAGGGTAAGGGTAGCTGGATTAGGTACAGTGGTTGGTGTATCAGGTAACTGATATGAGGTAGATTGACTCTTTGTCCAACTGTGCATGACTGAATGTAAAAGGGTGTTTTTCTGCTCTCTTTGTGTTTATCCCATGCCTATGATATGTCGTGAATGCACATAACAACATGTCATAAACCATTTAATGAATATGATTCACATCATTGGGTGCATACAGCCCTAAAGGGTAGGTTCTATAGGCTATGACTCAAATAGAGAATCGGTTTATAAGGGACCCTTGAACCTTGAGTATGGATATACCTAACCACATGTGAAACAAAGAGTTTCACGTGGGTCCAGTGGTACGCATACCCATGGGCCACCCCCAAAAGGATTAGGGGCGGTTTGCGGTAACAGGGAGGACGCTTTGGCTGTCCGTCGACATAATCAAAGAGACCTGCCGATCAACGCTACTTGCTATCCAGACTCAGAAGTTTGAACAGAGAGAGAAGAAATTCATTTGAAATTCATTTTTTATGCAATGGAGAAAAAGATTCTCAATCGTGCACATAAGTCAACAAATTTAAATGTCTTAATTAAATTTGTCAATCAAGTTCAAATTTCCCTTATTAAGCATTCTTAAAGAAGGAATACTCAATTTGTGCTTAGGTACCCTGCAAAACAAAGCATAGTAAAATAATACCCTAAAGAAGGGCAGGTTAGTCTATGCAGCAATTGTAGTCCACTATTATGCAAAAAGATTACATAAACATTCCCCAGCAGAGTCGCCAAACTGTGAACCCCTCCGCAAAATATCAAATGCAATATGAAGGCATGTGACTAAGGAAGAAATGCACGTGATGTGTGAGTCGCCACCTTGTTTAATTGTTTCAGGGTAAACTAGGAAAAAACCCTAAGTGACTCCATTTTTAATTAACCTAGTTACTAGATTAATTACCCAATGTCTAAAGCATGGTGTGCAAACCCGAGATGGATCCCGAGACTATGTCATGCTGATAAACTAACCATGAATGAATGCTTGAATGCTTTGCAAGGTAAATGATGTGATTGGACCAAATAAAAGGTTTATGTGATTTTGACTTGCCGCTCGGGGTTAAATCCCAAACGTGCCTACGTACTTCCGTTTGAATGGAAGATCAAAGTCGACGTAGTTCGATACGCCTCTTTTTAGAGGGCTTTGAATGGGATGCTTTATGCATGAGTGTGTGTATGCTCCGTGCATTTTGTTTAGGCTTTTTGCCAAAAGACTGATTGATTTAGGCACTTGGTGCCAAAATGTTGATTTTGAGGCTTTTAGCCAAAAGAGTTTAATTTGGGCTTATTCTTGCCAAAAGATTGATTTTTTAAGGCATTTGTGCCAAAACGAATTGTTTTAAGGCTTTTAAAGCCAAAATATTGGTTTAGGCACTTAATTTGCCAAATGATATTAATTGGGCGATTATCGCCTAAATGGATTGATTTAAGGCAGTTTATTTGCCAAAAAAAAATTGTTCGAAGGCTTTTAGCCAAAGAAATTTAATTTAAGCGATTTGTCGCTACAAAAAGGTTAATCTTCACTTATAGGCGATTTGTTTGCCTAAAGTGATTAATTAAAGGCTTTTAGCCAAATTTTGATTTAAGCGGTTTGTCGCTATGAGAACGAAATCAATTCTCACTTATAGGCAATTTGTTTGCCTAAAGTGATTAATTAAAGGCTTTTAGCCAAAATATTGCTTGAAGCGATTTGTCGCTATGGAAAAGAATCAATTCTCACTTATAGGCAATTTGTTTGCCTAAAGTGATTAATTAAATTGAAATATAGGCAATTTATTGCCATAAAAAGAAAAAGTGTTTAATCAGGGCCTTTTAGTCACAATTATTGATTAATTAGACTTAGGCAAAAAAACTGTTCGAAATAAGGCACTTTCACCATAGTTATTGATTAACTAGGCTTTTAGCCAATATTGTCGAATTTAAGCTTTAATACCACGATTATTAATTAACCGGGCACTTAAGCTTAATTTTATTTATTTAAGACCATTTTATTTGCCTGGTGGATGATATGAATGCATTTATGCCGTTATAGAATTTAGGCGGAGTAGAAGAGAAGCATGCATGAAGTGCTAAAATTAAATAGGCAGAGTTTTGTTTACATACCTGATTTAATCGTCGACCGCTTCTTAACTCCAGGTTAAGCTCCTCGTTAAGGGAATTAATTTTAATTTAATTTTAAGTGACCAGGTATCACAACAATAAAATAAAATTAAAACTAAAAAAATGCAAGAAAGCAGTAAAGAATCGCAAAGAGCGTAGGGAGAAGGAGCGTCCGTCAACACAGACTGAGTGAGTAAAATGGAGCCCCGGGGCCTCTTTTTATAGGAAAAAAAACGCACCCCGGGCGCGCCTGCCCGCCCTCGAGGGCGGGCGTGCCCGCCTAAGAGAGCGGGCGTGCCCGCCCATGCTGGGCGGGCGTGTCCGCCCAAGCTGGGCGGGTGTGCCCGCCCATTCTGGGCGGGCGTGTCCGCCCAAGCTGGGCGGGCATGCCCGCCTGGCTTGGGCGGGTGTGCCCGCCCAAGCTGGGCGGGCGTGTCCGCCCAAGCTGGGCGGGTGTGCCCGCCCATGCTGGGCGGGCGTGTCCGCCCAAGCTGGGCGGGCATGCCCGCCTGGCTTGGGCGGGTATGCCCGCCCATGCTGGGCGGGCGTGTCCGCCCAAGCTGGGCGGGTGTGCCCGCCCATGCGAGGCGGGCATGCCCGCCTGGCTTGGGCGGGCAGGCCCGCCCCCGTGGGCGGGCACGTGTGCCTTTTCTCCTTATTATTCCGGAGGCTTTTCCGGGAGTTCCGGATCTCGGAAAAATATTCCGAGACCAGTTCCGTGATCCTCGTAATTTTTCGGACATTTCAAGTACCATATTGGCACACTTCCGGTGAACTTTTTTGAATGACCTCCGGTCCGACCGGACTGTTTGCAGTCCGAAAAAAAATGGCTCTTTGAGCCTCAAAATTTGAGTATTCACATGCATTTATGCAGTTGTAAAATTATTAGGAGTAGAAAAGAAGCATGCATGATGTGCTAAAATTAAATAGGCAGAGTTCAATTCATGTACCTGATTTAATCATCGACCGCTTCTTAACTCCAGGTTAAGCTCCTCGTTAAGGGAATTAATTTTAATTTAATTTTAAGTGACCAAGTATCACAACAATAAAATAAAACTAAAATTAAAAAATGCAAGAAAGCAGTAAAGAATCGCAAAGAGCGCAGGGAGAAGGAGCGTCCGTCAACACAGACTGAGTGTCGAAAACGGAGTGCCGAGGCCACTATTTATAGGCAAAGACGGACTGTTCCGGCGGCCGGACCGCCGTGTCCGGCGGCTGGGCCGCCGGACCGGGCCGCCGACTCGGGCGGCTGGGCCGCCAGTGGTCGGTGGTCTTGCTATCTTTTCGCTCCGGAGGCCTTTCCAGGCACTCCGGACCTCCAAAAAAAATTTCAGGCCCAGATCCGCGATCCTCATGACGTCCCGGACGTTTCAAGTACCATATTGGCATACTTTCGGTGAACTTCCAAAATGGCCTTTGGTCCAGCCGGGCTATTTGCAGTCCGAAAAGAATGGCTCTTCGAGCCTCAAAATTTGGGTGTTCACAGTTGCCCCCCACCGGCAACCATAAAAATGATTTATGGGAGTCGGTGGTTGTCTGAAACACAAATTTTGGAGGCTAAAAACAGAAGCATCCAGAAGACCCGCGTTTTGGCCATTTGCTTATAAATAGCTTAAAATCTCACTATTCACTCATTCTAAACTCTCTACACAAGAGTTCTCTCAAATCCTTTCAACTTTCAAAGTTACAAGACTCCCTTCCTCTATGGCTTCTCCTAGCAGTGACGAGGACTTTCTCGGGTCTCTAGGGATTTCTCTCGATGAGGTCGATCTCATGGCAGATGCTGACACGCACGCCTCCATGACTGGCATCTATGCCCAGGTGAGTTCTTTTCCACCTTTGCATATTTTTATTATCCGGGCCTTAGGCCGAAAAACTATAGATTTTAGGGCCTTAGGCCAAATTGTGAACTTTTGGGCTTTAGGCCAAATTATGAATTTTGGAATTTCTTTTGCTTACCTCTTTATTAGTATGCACATTAGAATGGAACTAAGATATTACCCTTAGTAAAGAACCGAGGAGTAATTCTTAGGTTGTTTTACCTTTTAGGATACCCGTATCAAATTGGATGTAGCCGAGAGTTCTGTGGCTGGAGTTCCGCTTGAACTATTTGATCAAAATAACCCGGTTGGCGCGATTATCCGTCCATCTTATCTGGGATACCTGAGATATCTTGACATGGGTCGAAGTAACTACAAGGAGCTATTGTGTGCTTTGGCTGAGAGGTGGTGGGACACTACCAATACTTTCCACTTTTCTTGGGGCGAGTTGACAATGACCACTACAGATTTTTCTGTGATCTCCGGGATCCCTTTCGGCATTCGGCCTATCGAGCTGTATGATGATTGGAGGGTTGATATCTCCTCCGACCGGATGGTGGAGCTGATTGGGATAGACCTGCCTCGGACTGTCGAGCCAGGCTCTGCTACCCCTACTCTGAGTATCTCCAGACGTTGGTTATCCCTCCAGGCCCCAGGCATTTATGCTAGATACGGGCGGGGAGAGCTGACGGCTACTCAAGTGGCCCGATTCACCTTGTTGCTGTTGTTTGCTTCGACCTTCTGGTCCAACAGGAAAGAGAGGTTTAACCCTTCTATCTTAAAGAGTTTGGAGAACTTGGCCCATTTAGAGGAGTATAACTGGGCCGGTGCTATTTTGAGCCGCATGTATGACGATATGTGTGACTTGAGCCGGGGCCACGGTAAGCTTAGCGGGACCTACTACTTCTGGGAGGTAATGTAAAGAACATTCTCCCTTCCTGTACTCCTTTCTCTTTTTTTTTCTTCTTTTTTTTTTTTTTTGATCCCCTTTGTTCTGCAGACTTGGGCATTTGAGCACTTTCCTTATACTCGCCCAGAGTTGCTCCAGCCTAACCCTGAATCAGGGCTGGCGCCTCTGGCTTGGAGATGATACAAATCAAACCTTCATCCGGTCCGGCATAAGAAGTCGCTGAAGGAGCTGAGAGCTTTTTTTGATACGTGCCCGATGGAGCAGGTACATGATTAGTGACTCTTATATATGTTAAATAAAAAGGATTTACTAACATATTTGTTTCTTTTATAGGCCAAGGTGGGGCCGATGGCTGCCCGCTTACAGGGCTGGATTCAGGCTGACCCTGATTTCCAGCGGTCAGATACCTTGTCCCAGCGGAGAGTGGTCCTGTCACACCCCATCCTGTGGCGATATTATTTGGGTGAGAGAGTGGACTTTCAGATAAGAGGCTGTCGTTCTATCCCTTATACCCCTCCCGAGGACATGCGAGCGGGTAAGCAGATGATACTCACAGCTGCTCATACCGAGGGCATCCCCCATGTGGAGTTCCTCATGGGGGGAGATTACGATGAGTTCTGCGGGATTTCTTTGATGCCACCCATCGGATCTCGTTTTGATGATTTCCAAGAGCCGGTTCCTTCTCGACCGCTCGGCACCCGTTCTTCTCGGGCTTCGGGCCCCTCGACTAGGACTCCAAGGAGGAGGCCCATGACTGATCCCACCTCTTCTACCCCGACTGCGAGACCGTCGCAGGCTAGGCCCAGCCGGTTGGTAGGTCCTTTCAGAGCTCCCCGAGCTATTTTGGAGGCTACCGGGCCGCTTCACCCAGACCTTGCCAGTCTACGCCTTCCATATGGTCTTTCCTACTTTGTTCCCCATGGTCCTCCGGCTTTTCGAGAGGTCTCACTAGAGGATGTGGATCGCACGGTTCTTCCTTCTGAGGACATCACTGAGGTAAAGCCTGACAATCTCTCACGAAAAGGATTCATAGGAGATTCAATATTGACTTATATTTTTCGTTTATATGATCTCCAGGTTCCTGTCGGGTTGATCAATCAGATGATGGAGCTATTCCTCGGGATGCAGCAGGAACTAGCTGCGGCCTGGACTCAGACAGCCTTTGACGATGAGAGGGGGAGGAGGCCCCGCCACTGATAGCTGTTAGATTTCCCCGCTTTCCTTTATTTTTTTCTTCTACTGTATTTTCTGTACTGAAACTTGACTGCTTTTCTGAACTCGGGCTATATTTCTGTACCGAACTTTATTTGTACCTGCACTTGATTAGTACTGAGAAAATACATGCATGATTATCAAATTTGAGAGAACATAGGGTTTTATTCTAAAACCAACATTCTTCTTCTTCTTCTTTTTCTTCTTTTTTTTTTTTTTTTTTTTTCTAAACTAAAACTAAAAAGGACACCCTAAATTTTTTTTTTTTTTTTAAAAACTAAAACTGAAAAGGACACCCTAAAAAATTTATTTATTTATTTATTTATTTTTTTTGCTCCGGCGGGCTCGCCCTCCCTCTATTTAAAGGCCCTCTGCTGTCGGTCTCTTATTCACTCCTCTCTTTTTCTCCAAGCCACCAAAATCTGGTCAGTTATTCTCTCTTCCTTCCTTATTTTTTTTATTATATTTTTATCTCTCCTTTTTTTTATATATATATATTTTTTAAAACAATAAATAATAAATAAAATAAATAAAAGGACATGAATCCCTTCTACAACCATAGCATGCACAGCTGGACTAAGAGTCTCTCCAAAGTTGAAAAGATCAATCTGGGGAGATACGGTCTTTCCCCCATTATTACCCTTAGGGGTGTAGTAATTGACTGGATTTTCTTAAAGGCCTGTATTAGACTTTGGGATCCCGAGGCCCATGTTTTCCGGTTTGGGGCGATGATGGAGGAAATATGCCCTCTCTTTGAGGAGTTTTGTGCCATTATAGGGTGTGACCCCAATGCCCCTTTGGTCAAGCATGAGGTAAAAATTGGGTATGTTAGGTCATTTGAAAGCCTGTTTCAGTTTAGCCGACCCCAAGCTAAGGCTATGATCGTTGATGACCAAAAGGCAATTCTGCTGCCTCTGATTGATGAATTCTCAGAGGCTTGCCCAGATGACCCAAACCGGATGAGGCTGAGGATGCGGGCCTTGGTTTTCTGTTTATTGGCTGGCTTCTTATTTAACCGGGACCCAGGCTTTGGGGATTTGCGTCTTTGCCCCATGGTTCTACAAATGGAGGATATGGGTTGTATTGGCGGCATTGTGCTGGCAGAAACCATTAGGAGCCTTGACAGGGCTGCTTTAGGGTTTGATGACTGGACAGTTTCTCCCATTATTCTCCAGGTATTTCTCCTTATTATCTCTCCTCATTTTTTCTTTCTTTTTAAATCATTCCCTTGTAATAGAAAGGATCCATTACTCAGGTTTGGTTGAAGGATCACCTTCAAGTGGTTACTGCTCCTACTTCCCTTCCTTATAACCCATCTCAGTATCGCATGCGGAGGATCTTAATTTCGCATCCCACTACTGATGCATGGACTTCATGGTTGATTGAGTTGGGTCCGAATGAGATACTGTGGTTCATCTCTTGGTACAACATCAACCGTTTTATCCAGGTTAGCTTTTATCACACCCGGGTTTACCTTCTGGGCCTTACACATTGTACTTGGTACTGTGCTTCGCGCGTCTTGAGACGGATGGGGATAGATCAAACTGTTCCAATTACGGATGACTTTCCTGCTGATTCAACCATTACCCCAGGTGTTACCCGAGCCATCCTTAGAGCTTGGGTTAGAGATCACCATATGGTTAGGCCCTTGCCTAATCCTGCCAGTATTCAGACTTCTCCTGAGTATCGAGCCTGGTTCATTGCCAATGTCTGGCCAATTGAGAGACCAAGGAGGACTGCACTGCTGAGTGCACTCGAAGGTTGGGTTCAGGCTGATGAGATCGGGACTGGTGAGGAGATTGTGCTGGCTCCTCGGACAGGTGAGGCTGGGCAGAGTTCAACAGCTAGGGGTGACTCGGAGGATGTTGCTCCACGGAGGAGACGGGACACCTAGGCTCCTATAGGCTTTTGGATTTTGGATGTAGTTCTCCTTTTTTTTTTTTGACTTTTATTTGGCTTTTGGAATTTTTTTCCTTTGGATGTATTTTTTTTGCTTTGGATTTGGATTTAGACTTCATTATTCGTTTGGACTCTTTTGCTTTCCGCTTGACTTTGGGCTGCTATTGGAATGCGATTTGACTTTTTAGCTTGAATTGAGAAAATCATTTAGCTTTCCAAGCATTTTCCAACTTTATTTATTTCAAGCTCTAATTTTTGCCTAAGCTGCCCTTTCGGGTTTTCAACTTAGCGAGCTTACCCATTTTTGTCTAAGCCGCCCTTTTTGGGTTTTCAGCTTAGCGGGCTCCGACTTTTGCCTAAGCCGCCCTTTCGGGTTTTCGACTTAGCGGTTTTTTTTTCTTTTTTTTTTATTTGGCAAAGAAGAACGAAATTATGAAATGTTTAGACCGCGCCCAAAGAGGGCTGCCTACATATCTCTGATATATAATTTCCTTTTTTTTTTTCAAAGAGAATCAGGTCTAATGTAGTTCAATCTTACATTATGCAATGATTAAAATTACACAAAATATCTTTTTAACTGATCTAAATTACATGGATTAGCAAATTCCAAGCCATCCAAATCAGTCAAAATAACGGCTCCGCCCGACAATATCTTCTTTAACACATAGGGTCCAGCCCAATGAGGACGAAACTTCCCACGTGGATCTATGACGGGTTGTCTAATCTCCTTCAGAACCAAACAACCTTCTTCCAGTTTCCGGTCTTTGACCTTCTTATTGAAATGCCGCGCCATTCTTCTTTGATAAACTTGAGTTTGGTGGATTGCTCGCAATCGCTTTTCATCCATACCCAAGAGTTGCAAATGATAATTCTCAGCCCAACTTGCTTCGCTGATCTGGCTTTCCCGGATAATCCTTGCCGACTGAACTTCCAGCTCAATAGGCAACACTGCTTCCATTCCATATACTAGGGAGTACGGGGTTGCCCCAGTAGGTGTTCTGATTGAAGTCCTGTATCCCCACAAGGCATTTGGCAATTGTCCGTGCCAAGCTCTATGCTTTTGAACTGTCTTCTGCAAAATGACCTTTATAGCCTTGTTTGCAGCCTCTACGGCCCCATTTGTCTGTGGGCGATAGGGTGAAGACTTGTGATGCTGAATCTTCTTTTGCTTCAGTAGGTCTGAAAATTCACTTTGAAAGTGAGATCCGTTATCCGTGATGATCTCAAATGGTGTCCCATACCGACAAAGGATGTTGGTACGAACGAACTGTGCTGCCTTCTTGGCATTCAAAACGGAATAAGAAACCGCCTCAATCCACTTAGTAAAATAATCAACAGCAACCAGGATGAATTGATGGCCATTGGAAGCCTTTGGATGGATCTTTCCGATCACGTCTATGCCCCAAGTTGCAAAAGGCCATGGTGAAGTAATGGGATTCAGATTGACTGGAGGCTGCTTTTGTAGTTTAGCAAAAATTTGACATTCATGGCATTTCTGTGCATGCCTCACGCAATCTGCATTCATGGTCGACCAATAATAACCTAGGTTCATGATTTTTCGAGCCAAGGCTATCCCGTGCATATGTGGACCGGACTCCTCATTATGTAGGGAATTCATGATGTTTTGAGCTTCTCCTTCATCAACGCACCTTAGGTGCAGACCATTCCAACTCCTTTTATATAGGGCTCTCCCGGTAAGGAAATATCCAGATGCTAACTGTCTCAATGTCCGTTGATCAGTCTTGTTGGATCCCTCCGGGTAGACTTCATTCTGAAGATAATTCTGTATATCCCAAAACCACGGCTTGTCATCGACTAGGTTCATGACATGCGCTAGCTGTTTCTGCAGCCGAACCGTCAGAGGTCGAATGACTTGATCTCCCCCTACATTAACCATGGAAGCCAAGGTTGCTAAAGCATCTGCAAATTGATTTTTGGCGCGCGGCAGGTAGTGAAAAGATAGTTCCTCAAACTGTTGGGCCAATTCGTCCAAACGTTGCAGGTAAGGAACCAAACGTTCTTCCTTAATTTTCCATTTCCTTAGAGCTTGAGAGACTATCAGGTTGGAATCTCCAAAAACCTTAAGGATTTTTATTTCTTTTTCCAGGGCCGCTTCTAACCCCTTGATGCAAGCTTCATACTCGGCTTCATTGTTGGTACGGTCGAAATCTAGTTTGACTGCGATTGGGACGTATTCTCCACAAGGAGTTTTGAATACGACTCCAACCCCGTTTCCATGGTAGTTTGAAGCTCCATTGAAGTACATCTCCCAGACCTCACTTTCCACGCTCAACAAGTCTTCATCAGGAAATTCTACTTCCGGCATTTGGTCTTCGACCGGCAATTCTGCTAATTGATCAGCCAAGGCTCCGCCTTTCACTGCCTTCCGTTGTACAAATTTTAAGTCATAGGCTGCGAGCACCGACACCCACTTAGCCATTTTACAGTCAAGAACCGGCCTCTCCATAAGGAATTTCAAGGGGTTCGATTCAGAAATCACACACGTAGTGTAAGACGAGAGGTAGTGCTGCAGCTTTGTACAGGCCCAAACTAGAGCCAGGCACAGCTTCTCTATCTTATTGTATTTTAGCTCATATTCCAGCATCCTCTTGCTAAGGTAATACACGGTGTTTTCTACCTTCGTATCTTCAGCTTGCTGAGCTAGCATCGCACCCATCGCTTCTTCTGTCACCGATAGGTATAATAACAAAGGCTTTCCTAGCCTTGGTGGCTGTAACACTGGCGGGGATAGCAGATATTGCTTGACTTGGTCGAAAGCTTTCTGACAATCCTCATTCCATTTGACTGCTACTCCTTTCCTGAGTAGTTTGAAAATCGGACCACAAGTATCGGCCAATTGATTGATGAACCGGCTAATGTACTGTAGCCTTCCCAGGACACCCCGAACTTCTTTTTCCGTCCTCGGTGCTGGCATTTCCAAAATGGCCTTGGCTTTCGAAGGGTCAATCTCTATGCCCCTCCGACTGACCATATGCCCCAGAAACACTCCGGATGTAGCTCCAAACAGGCATTTTGCCGGATTGAGCTTTAAATTGTACTTTCGAAGTCTAAGGAAGAACTTCTCAAGTGCTGTTGTATGTTCTTCGGCTGTTTTCGATTTAACAACCATATCGTCAACGTATACTTCTACTTCTTGGTGAATCATGTCATGGAAGATGGTCGTTGCCATTCTTTGATAAGTTGCCCCAGCATTTTTGAGCCCAAAAGGCATGACCCTATAGCAGTAAGTTCCCCATTCTATGATGAACGCCGTTTTCTCTTTGTCTGGCCCATGCATCATTATTTGATTATAACCGACAGCAAGATCAGTCAAGGAGACCATCTCGTGTCCAGCCATACGATCCACTAGCAAGTCAATATGCGGCAGGGGAAAGTCGTCCTTCAGACATGCTTTATTCAAATCCCGGTAATCCACACACATTTGCACTTTTCCATCCTTCTTTGGCACCGGCACGATGTTCGCTAACCACATCGGGTAGGCAATAGGTTCTATGAACTTGTTCTCCAGTTGCTTGGCAACTTCCTCCTTGATCTTCAAGGACCATTCTGTTTTCAGCCTTCTTAGCTTCTGTTTCACTGGCTTAGCCTCTGGATATACCGGAATCTTGTGCACCACTATTGCTGGGTCAATTCCAGTGATGTCACTTGCTTTCCACATGAAGCAATCAGCAAATTTCTTCAAACATTCACTAACCTGTTCCCTGTTCATGCAATAAGATGCAATGTATGTATGTTCGTTTTCTTCTTTGCCAACTATTATTTTTTCCTTTTCATTTTTTATTTCATTTATTTGATTATTTTTGCTTGGAAATGCTTGGAAAGATAGACACGCAGGGTAATCAAGAATTTGCAAGCCTTTATTAATTATGACGGAATCGTCTTCAAAGAATACATCAAATTTGAAATCTGGATCTTCTAGATCCGACGCAGACGACTCAGAATTGGAACTGGACTCTGACTCGGTTTCAGACTCGGGGTCAGACTCAGACTCAATACAGGACTTGACTACCGACTTAGGTACCAGGTTTGACTCGGGAGGGGGTTTATCAGCAGCGCGCTCCTCCTCGGTGTACCAGTTGGTGAGAGGTCCTTCATTCGGCTTGATCAGATCCAGCAGGTCTCGATTCCCGTCATTTCCTGTGATAACCGCAACTTCGTCAAAGAGACTAGGCTGCATGAAGTCTTCCGCATCCAGTTCAGTTATGGTTTCGGGCTTGTTGCCCCAGACATCTGAGAATATCTCTAACCCAGGCAGCATCTTCCTAGCGGTTGGGCAGCAAAAGGGTTCTCGGAAGCCACAGTAAGGAACTGCTTCTCCCGGTTTGCAGAAGTAGCTGTTCAGAGTCAATAGGTAAGGCCGCATCTGTACATTCTCTTTCCTTCCTCTTCGGGTTCTCTTGGCACGGTCTTCATTAGTGGGCTCATAGCCTAGTCCGAAGGTTCCCTCATTCACTGGACACTCCCAGGCTTGCAGTTTGGGGTATGTTTTCCCGGATCTGGCCATAACCATTCCTGGCAGATAGGACATCTTAAGCATCAAGGGCACTATGCAGTTTATTTGCACCGTCCCGAAATCAAAGAGAATTCGAGAGTTTGCAGTCTTTCCTTCTATGAACTACACAGTATCATACTGAAATCCCGAGAGGGGTAGGTTGGCAGTCTCAGGGTTGACCTCAAAGAGAGGCTGGCCCTTTGGCTTTTTGAGCTGACTGTAGTCATCCCCCTGAATGGTGATAACTTTGTCCTCATATGGAAACTTGACCTTTTGGTGCAAGGACGAGGGTATTGCCTTAGTGTGGTGTATCCATGGTCGGCCTAGAAGCAGGTTGAAGCTAGTCGGTACATCAATTACCTGGAAGGGGACTTCCATCACAGCTGGCCCAACTGTTAACTTTAGCGTAGCAACCCCCAATACTTCCCTCCGGGTGCTGTCATAGGCCTTCACTATCTGGTCCGAGGGAGTGAAGTCAGTTTCTTCCAACCCTAGACAGCTGGCTACTCTCAGTGGGCAGACGTTCAGCGCCGATCCATTATCAATGAGAACCATGGGCACGGTTTTGTCTCGAGTCTGAACAGTGACATAAAGAGCATTGTTATGACTGCCTCCCTCCTTGGACAAATTGTCATCAGAGAAACCGATGCTTCGTGTTTTAGATGATTGGGTGAGGGTGGATACTAGCACTTCAGGGCTAACTTCCACAGGCGTCTGAAGTTGACTCAAAGCCTTGCAAAGAGCTTGGCAATGAGGAAAGGATGATGCCAAAAGCTCCCAGATTGACACCCTAGCTTGTGTCTTTTTTAATTGTGACAGCACCGGGTCCTCCTTTGGCTCCTCTGCCCTCTGGTAGGGTTTATTTTGAATTTTGTCCAAAACTAACGGTTCATATTGTCTCCCGCTCCTGGTTATTGTGAACACCTTCCCCGAAACATCACTGGCATATGAATGCATGTGACTAAGGACAGAAATGCACGTGAATGTATGAGTCGCCACCTTGTTTAATTATTTTAGGGTAAACTAGGAAAAAACCCTAAATGACTCCAATTTTAATTAACCTAGTTACTAGATTAATTATCCCAATGTTTAAGTCACAGTCTGCGAACCCGAGATGGATCCCGAGACTATGTCATGCTGATGAACTAACCGATGGATGAATGCTTTGCAAGGTGAATGATGTAATTGGACCAAATGAAATGTTTATGTGATTTTGACTTGCCGCCCGGGGTGAAATCCCGAACGTGCCTACGTACTTCCGTGTGAATGGAAGATCAAAGTCAACGTAGTTCGATAGGCCTCTTTTAGAGGGCTTTGAATGGTATGCTTAATGCATGGGTGTGTGTATGCTTTGTGCATTTTGTTTAGGCATTTTGCCAAAGATTGATTGATTTAGGCGTTTATTGCCTAAAGATTCATTTTGAGGCTTTTAGCCAAAAGAGTTGATTTGGGCTTATTCTTGCCAAAATTGGTGTTCGGGCTTATTATTGCCGAAAATGATTTTTGTCGAACGATTTGTCGCAAAAATCGTTGATTTTAAGGCTCTGAGCCGAAATTGATTAATTTTAAGGCTTCGAGCCGAAAAAGTGTTGATTTAAGCAATTCGTTTGCTAAAATGTGTAATTTAGGCGATTGTCGCCAAAATGGTTGATTTTGAGGCTTTTAGCCAAAATGATGTGATTTAG